>NC_090900.1:7721931-7844931 GCF_040956055.1 Brachionichthys hirsutus | reverse complement strand
ACTGAAGACAATTTAATCCGTTCCGTCCGTCTAAAAACACTCAAGTCAACGCTAATAGCAATGGAAAAAAGTTTTTAATTGCAATAGACACACACACACAATACATGATATACACTTTATACTGTGTTATTGTAATATAAAATGTGGTTTTATTATGAGATTAACTTCAAGACAAATGGTCGCAGCTAACAGCGGTGAGCGGTGCGCTGGAGGGGGGGCGGGGGGAGTTGGACGGTACGTAGACACTTTATACCGTCATTATATCTTACACTTATATAAACTTAGACTTAATAGTTCTGCCTTCGGAACGCTTTGTGTTCTTGATAGCATCCCTCTGTTTGAGGATTGTATACATCGATGTACTCCGCTCTGACTGGCGTGCCAAATCCCTTACGGGGACACCACGGTCATGTTTATCAATAATTTCATGCTTCATTTCCATCGTCATCATCATGCGTCTTTTCTTCTCACTGCCATCCTTACCGCTCACTTTCTTTGGACCCATCATCTTAAAAGGAATACTCAGATATAGCGAAATCACATCAATAATGGAAACGCAACACGGGAGACACGCAGGAGACGAGTCCGGAAGGTGGTGAATACCTGAACGGAACGAGTGAAACGCGCTCGCAGCGCTCGGCCATCCAAGCGCCAGCTTCTGGAAGTTTTTCGTGTCTCAAAGCGAAATTTTGCTCGCAGGTTTGTTCGTTTCTTGGAACACTCGTATGTTGCGGTATTACTGCACAGTCATCCTGCCTACTGGAAAATACATTCTTCCCCTTCAAAAGGGTCGTCTTCATCATGGTTCCGCCATCAGTTTTACACCGTAGCAGAGTCGGTGAAATCTGTTTGATTGGGTTTTGAAAATGTTTCTACAAACTGCAAAGAGCTCCATGCTCTCACAGAAGCTGCCACGATGCATCGGGCCTGCCTGTCCCCTGCGGTATTAAGCCCGCTTTCCTGGGTGGCACCATTGGAAGTGGAGCTGGGCCGACACGTGTCCCACCCTCGCTGCATATAGATCAGCCGTAATCCATTAGCAGCTCCCTGGAATCCAGCCGGCACAGTGCAGCACAGGAGAGGCCAGGGGGAGAGGGAAGCTGGGCAGGGTGATGGAGGGGGAGAGGGGTATAAAACGAAGGATGAGAGGAGGAGGAGGAGGAGGAGGAGGAGGGGTGGGGGAGGGCTCTTTTTTTTTTCTCCTGCTTTGGCTTCTCTACATTGCGCCCAGCCCCCTTTTTTATGTTGCTCTGCTGGAAAAGCTTCCAGAATCCCCCCATAAAGCCTGCAGAGGTGTGTGTATGTTAAGAGAGACTTGACTGATATATGGCTTCCTGGCTGGCATCATAGCAGAGGCCCTTCTTTTCCAGCCGTCTTCTCCATTACTGCCTGCAGGGTCGGGCTCCCGAACGCCTTTTGTAGCACAGTCTGCGATTAACGGCGGATCCGTGTTGTGGGTTCTGGTATAGCTCCTTTTTTATTCATGTTGGATATTCCAAAGTGTTCCTGCCTGGGATGTGCCTGCATGCCCAGTGAGGGACTGGCAAGGATGGGAGGATAGAGGGGAGAGGAGCAGAGCAAAGATGGGGGGGGGGGGGGGGGGGTGGTAAGACTATGACAAGTGTCAAAAGCAGAGGAGACAAGTCCAGGCCTGGACCTGAGAGAAATGGATCATTCCAGTAGAGCTGCTTTCCTATATCAGCCAGTCATCTTCATTTAGTGATGCTCACTTTGTTGTTTTTAACCTGTTTCCTCACCATCAGCATCTAACAAAGCCTTTGTATGTTGCTCAGTGATAGCTTTTGTAGTTCCAATGTGTGTATTCTCAATATAGTCTGCCTGGTAACAGTACGGCGGAACAATAGAGCCGTGGCCAGTGATGTTTTTACCTTTAGGCTGATCAAGCTGAGTTTCGGAACCATTACTGTCGGTGAATCTCTCGGGTGTCGCGGGATTGAAACGGCACATTTCACACGTGCTTATAGCTTGAGTTGAGCTTTATTCTCTTCTGTAATTTGGTGTTCCCTGCTCTGATCACGGGCAGTAAAGGAGTGTGTGCGTCTTCCTTACTTTCCCAGTACTTTGAGCACGAGTTTCCCATGACAGACGTGCCTAATTTATACAATATTTCAATCTATTTAATCAAATGTTTTTCATATATGTTCATTGTAACTGGAGGTTGAGAACTGTGGTAAGTAATTGATCAGCAGTATTCCATTCAACAGTTAGGCCCTCATTTATGGAATTAGGACAGACTGTCTGGAAGATCAGATGTTACTGTCCTTGTCTTTGAGCCACACCCAAACCCCTGCCCCCCACATCCTTCGCCCGAGCTCCTGTGTAGTTTTACCTGCTCCGGTGTCACCTAATCTCCACCCCCGGCCTTGCTGTGCCGTCGACCCCCCCCCCCCCCCCCCCCACCTCCAGACAATAGGGCAGGGCTGCCATTACCATGACCTAATAGAGAGGAGAATGAGCTGAGTTTCCAGGAGGGCACTGCACTGAAACTAGAGTTACTCTGTGGAGATATGGAAGAGAAACTGAGGGGGGGGGGGGGGGGGGCGGCTATAGAATAAAAGGTATGCTACCCATGCTTCTCCTCCACCCTGGCTTTTGTACCTGAACAGTGGGCATGTGTTCATTCAGAGCCTGATTCATATACAATTCCAGTGTGTAAAAAAAATAAAATAAAACTGATGGGAGTTGTGGGATGCTGTAACAGTTTAGTGCCCTGTGACAGCCCAAGTCTCGGATGACATTGCAGGTGCAGGTTAATTGTTAGATCAGTATTTTAAACCTGGTTTAAACTTTAATGATATTGAAGGATTTAATAATCTAGAGATTAAGCCACCCGCGAACAAAAGCGTACTGCTCTTATTTCCAGCAAGTAATTTGGTAATTGCCTAGCCAATTGTGTGCCCGTCTACTGTTCTGTTATGCTGCTGGTGACAAAGGGAATTTCCCCTTTGAGGGAGGAATAATAAAGCAATATTCTATTCTATTCTAAATATTGCTTTTTGTCTTTCTCCTCTTTGACTGATAAATTCTTTTTTGAATCTGGATCATTTTTGCCATGCTCTTTTGAGATCACAAATCTTTTCAATGCATTTATCCTTACCACTACGATGTCATTTGTCATACATCAGTCCAGTCCTTGCCTACCGTGTAAAACTAAGCATGTCTTCTATTTCTTTTCGGCTTCAGGTGGTGCTCGTGTAGGAAGAGAGAAGGAACAAAGGAAGGTGGAAATGGAGCTGCCAAATCATGCCAAGCAACTGCTGCTACAGCTCAACCAGCAGAGAGCCAAGGGCTTCCTGTGTGACGTTATTATCGTGGTGGAGAATGCTCTCTTCCGTGCCCACAAGAATATCCTGGCGGCAAGCAGCATCTACTTCAAGTCTTTGGTCCTCCACGATAACCTCATAAACCTCGACACAGAGATGGTTAACCCCTCTGTGTTCAGGCAAGTTCTGGACTTCATTTACACTGGGAAGCTCTTGTCCTCATCGGACCAGAGCAGTGAGCAGAACTTCAGTGCCCTCTTAACCGCAGCCAGCTACCTCCAGCTCCATGACCTCGCTGCTCTGTGCAGAAAAAAGCTCAAGCGCAATGGTGGGAAGCCCCTACCGGGAAAACCTTCCACTCCAGGTCCCCTTAGCCGCTTACGCCTCAACAACCAGCGCCTTTCATCTTCTACCCCTGCTGGCCACAACAACCACTATCCACCAACCCCGTCTGATACCGACCAGCCACAGACAGATGAAGGCCTTCGGGACAAGCTCTCAGATGATGAAATGTTTGTCGGAAGCTCTGGAAGGGTTGGGAATGGGGGAAATGGCAGCAGCAATGGTAACCTCAGCAGTGGAGGAAGTGCTGGTGAGCCAGATCTTGGACTAGACTTGTCCAAGAAGAGCCCTCCCTCTGCAGGCACAGCCATTGATGCCCTTAGCCCAAACAGTAACTCGCAAGAATCCCCTCAATCTGCCTCAGTATCCACAACCAACAGTGCCTCACTGGATGATTCCTCTGCCACCCTACCAGGTATGGACACCTGTGGTTTAGAGATCATGGAACTCAACTCATCCTCCTCCAAAGCCTCAGAGGAAACCCAAAGTCAGTCTGATGGCCCCCCACCCCAGAAAAAATCCCGACAGGGTGCTCGCAAGAACGAATGGCCGAAGAAAGAGGCATCAGGATTGAAGTCTGAAGATCACGACAGGCCCCTAGTCAACGGGGTGATTGTGGGTCCTAAAGACGGCCGCTCCTCTGGCATTGGAGGTGGAGCTGGAAAACGCCCAACCTCTGACCAGTGTAAAGATGAGGAGGACGCAGGAGAGAATGGTCAGGACCACAGTGAAGAGAGTGGGCAAAGTGATGGAGAGAGTGCTGGAGGTAGAAAAGGAAGAGGGGGACACAGCGCCAACTATGTCTTCCGGCAGGAAGGCTTTGAGCCAGCCTTCGGAGACAACCTCTATGTGTGCATTCCTTGTGGTAAGGGCTTCCCCAGTTCCGAGCAGCTGAATGCTCATGTGGAGACTCATACTGAGGACGAGCTCTACATCAAAGAGGAGGGAGGGGCCCATGTTAAGGAAGAAGATGAGGAGGAGGCAGAGGACCTCTCTGCCCCTACTGGTCCAGCCAACCTTGGCTCTGAAACGCGTCCGTTCAAGTGTACAGTCTGCAGTAAGAGCTACAAAGACCCAGCAACACTGAGACAACATGAAAAGAGCCATTGGCTGACCAGGCCTTTCCCATGTAACATCTGTGGCAAAATGTTCACCCAGAGGGGGACCATGACGCGCCACATGCGCAGCCACCTTGGCCTCAAGCCGTTTGCATGCGAAGAGTGTGGCATGCGCTTCACACGCCAGTACCGTCTGACGGAGCACATGCGAGTCCACTCTGGGGAGAAGCCGTATGCATGCCAGCTATGTGGTGGGAAATTTACCCAGCAGCGCAACCTCATCAGTCACCTGAGAATGCACACCTCGCCCTCTTAGAAATGCACCAAGCCAAAGAACTCTGGGAATAGAAAATTAACATTTGTCGACCTTTTTTTTTCTTTCTCTCCATCAGCAAAGAAACGCTCACATGCAGACGCGCACAGTTCAACATGATGATTTCAGTTTGCGATGGCCTGGCTAAGTGATCTCGATGTAGCTGAGGGCCACAGTGGGCTGCTGGTGACTGCATCTTGTTGATGCAAGATTTTTGTCGTCAATTATATCAAGTGACTTTTGCTCACCTCTCAGGCGTTTTAGAGGGATAATTACTCCTGTCTCTCTCCAAAGTCACAAAGCCATGTTGGATTGGCATGACTTCTGGATTGTGTTGCGAGTCTCTCAAATGTGAATGTGGGTACTGATATAATATCAACCCCCAAACCTCATGCCCCTCAGCAGCCTTTCAGTCTTCACTTTTGAGCACCGAGTCATTATGTTTTTCAGATTATTACTCAAATTGGTTTAGTCAAGACTCTCCCCTCTACTCCAATGCTATTTTAACCAAAAAAACAAACAGCTAAAAACCTGTACAAACAATACTGGCAATAATTCATAAAAAAAAATATTATTTCTACCCTGACAGCTTTATATCCTTTGCTATGTTGGTGATGGGGATCTGTATGTAAGAGGAGGGGTTACTGGGTTTGGGATCATGCTTTAACATAGTCCTGAAAGACATTTCCATGTTTGGATGATTAGGTTTTACTTTTAAAGAAGCCAATCCTCCCCACCACTGTTCACAGTAGTATAGGGAGGATTTTCATTGTTTTTTTTTGGGGGGGGGGGGGTTGCCTGCTAGTGCTCCCAGGAATGAATCCTGGGTCCGAAAGATGAACCCATTGCGGTACTTGTTTTACTTGTAATGTTTCAGTGAATGTTTAAACTGGAAGTCCTGGGATTTTTCTTGTGGAGGGGTTTGGGGTGGGGTGGCTTGGTAGTTTGCAGGGGTTAAAGAAAAGGGTGTTTTAGATTGAACGTAATGTTCAGTGGGTACATTTATATTTTGTCTGTATAGCTTTCCTCCCCTTGGAAAAAAAGAAAAGTCTATTTATATAGGCTTGTGACCTCGCTACCTCTGATTATTCTGACAAATTCTATGTTGATTAGTTGAAAGTTCCGATGTAATTAATTGTAAAAAGTATGTAGATTATGGTAACATCACCTAATGCTTTAACCTGCCCATCTCTCAACACAGGTTTTTAATCCTTTTAGATTCAAAACATTTTAACATTGCTTTTAGCTGTTGTTGTTTTTTTCTTGTCAAATAGCTTTTGGGTGGCCCCCGCTCAGTGTGGCCCCATCTCAAAGTGTACTGTAGCTTTCTGCCTGGAGCAAGTAGTGGTTGGTTGGTCTAGAATGTTTAGTGTTCCAAAGATCTTATGAATGTTGAGGAGAACAGAGCTAACTAACAAACATTGCTAGACAAGTTCATAACCAAAGTTTTTAAAAAGATGTACTTAAGATATATAACATACTAAATTATTTTACTTTTGATTTCTTTTAACTGTACAAAACAAATTTATGAATTATATTCTAAGTCCAAAAGAAATAGACTCTTTCGACAGAGTTTGGCCAATGACTCTTGACATTGAGGAGCTTCTAGTGGTTTGCAAGGAAAGCTTGTGCTGATTGGTGGGCTGGTATATTGTGAACTTTACCATCCAATGAAAACGGTAAGGCTTAAGGACATGTTTTCCTGGAAATGTTATTTTTTTCGATCGCTTTGTTTTGTTTTTGTTTCAGCTTTTTAATCCAGAGTCCTTATCACTTTATATATTCCCTGACTTTAAAAACAGGACTTGATGACATTGTATTTGTTCTGTTCAGACCAAAAGAAAAAGACAAAGACAAAAAAAGACAAGAATTATAATCAGAATTTTAATGTGAAGTTCAAGTTGCTTGTTTTCTTTTTTTTTTTAGCCAGACTTGTGAAAACTTGTAATAAGAAGGGTGAAGCAGAGGTGCACTGGACAGCTGGACAACTCAACGGTCTCCTGCAACATCCCTTGACTTATGATTGTATTCCATTATACCAAGGGATGATTTGAAATTATTGCAAAACGCCAAAGCTTTATCTCATCATAAGCAACCTTAAGATGGCCTTCTTGTTGTCCAGTGTATCTACCCTTAACAGTTACACCGTGGAACATGAACCCTCAGTGCAAGTTTTTGGTATAGGCATTCCTCTTTTAAGTTGGTTTGACTGTCTTCTTTTGTCTTAATTTCTCTTTCGTCCACATTTTATAGTCTGTGAAATGTTTCTTATAACAGGGATGCAGCTACAGTTACACACAAACATCACCGCCGTTTTAAGGTACCTGCATCCTGGACTCCCTGAATTGTTACTTGGTTTTGTAGGCAGTTTGTATCTGCTGTTACTGTTTGGTGATTGCATGGGGCATCTCTGAATTCTCCACGTTCCCTACCCTAAACACAAACCTGTTTTTTTTTTTATCAGCTGATCCACTGTTTTCTTGTAACTTGTTCTAGCTTAATGCGGAGTCCAAAATGCACTGCCTTCAAACGTTATTGCACTGGTCGGCATTTTCTGCAGTACAGTGTAATATCTGTCTTGCAAAAGGTGTTTTGTGCAACAAGACCCAGAGACATCTCTGCAAAAGACTGTGTAGCTGCATTTGAATGCTTGCTTGTTTGACGTAACGAAGAACTACGAACTCCAAACTGTGACCATACTTACTACTTCTACTTCTATTACTAGTACTACTACTATTCAACTTCAGGGATTGTTCTGCATCTGTGAATGCAGACTCTCAGCTACATTTGTAAGACCTGGTATTGTATGGATTTCTCTGTATTTTAAATCATGGGAAAAGCAAAAACACTAGTTTCATATTTAAGACAAACGGGGGGTACTTTTTCAACTAACACAAAGAGCCTTGACGAAGGCGAGGCAGCTCGAAACAACTCTACATTTTAGTTAGAAACGCAGTATGTTCAGAAATAGATGCAAAGTTGTACAAAGATCTAAGAAAAAAAAGCTCATACCCAAATCCACAAACTATTTTTTAAACCAAAGCACATTTGAATGATTATGGAACCATGTGTGGCTCTAAAAAAAAAAAAAGAAACATATGTATTTATCTCATTGTTTACATGAACTTTTACAGTTTTACAGACCTCAGTCAAGACTCGGCCAGTCAGAGAGGTGGCTTTTTGTGTGTGTTTTTTAATGATGCTTTTCCACAGAGGTTGCTGCCAAAACAAAAGCATTGCGTCAAATTGGGGTGAACTTCTTGCATATTCGATTAAGGAAGGGGTGTTTGATTTTTGCCCCCCTTCTGCCAGCTGGCTTCGGGGTGACCCTGTGCCCCAGTCCCCCTAACCTCTGGCCTGTCTTCAGATGGGACTGCAGCAGTGGGGGGTGGGACGCGCGTCAAAAGGCATTGTGAGCGAGGGTCTTTAACTTGTGTCTCTTTACCCAAATGCACTTGAGGACGACCTCTGCTGATTGGGTGTCTTGATATTTAGGAGTCGGGGGGGGTTTATGGTAACATGGTACATCTCTTATGCTGACGAATCTTGAAACCTATATCGAGAATGTAGCTTTTGATTTGTTCACTGCATGAAAAAACAGGCTTATCTGGTAGTCTTAACTGTGAATGTTATTGTCGTATTTCCGATTTTATTGTCTTGAAACTGTTTTTTCGTTGTTGTTTTTTAAAGCTACCTGTGTTCTGTGGGTAAAAGCAGCACAAACATCTGGCTGGCCGAGCATCTTACCAAGTTGGTGCAAACACTGATAGTGTTGAGTGTTTTTTTTTTTTCTTTTCTTATCTTTATCAAATGTCTATTGTCAGTGATGAATGTATTTATTTCTGGTCCGGCCCTCACCTCTGTAGAGAATAAGCTCAGTGTGTGAGAGTGAGGCGGTGGCAGGGCCCCCTTTTTGTTTTGTTTTGAGGATTTCAAGCTGAGAATCAAAAATGAGGCGTAAACATAGCCATTAACCACAATCTGTGAAGTTACCTTGTGTTGTGGGAGAACTGATTTTATTTTTTCCAACTCAAAGAAAATGGTCTATGGCATTTATTATCTTCTTTCTCAGTTGCACCTAACAGCCTGTAGGTAAATCTTTTTTCATGTGATTCACAATGGGTGTGTGTTTGCCCATGTATTCTTGAGTTCTCACTGAAGGACTGTGCGTGAGGGACGTTGAACTTTAACCCCTTATGTGTGTGTCTGTGGACACAGGCAGGATGCTGGGACATGCCTAGTCTGTATCTTTTCAAACTCGCTCTCCCTGGGTGTTGCCATGTCGTTTCCATTTAAAAAGCATTCACTCTGCAGAAGCATGCACATAATCAACACTTCTTTTCACTGAATGGTTGTGTTTTGTGACCATTGTTCCATACGTTGTCTTAAACCACTAGCCACTTCTTCTGCATTTGTTTTTGTATCTGTTAGTTCTACGTTGAGAATTTTAGAGATGCTGGGTGAGATAGCTTTACTAAGTGCACTTTGTATGTTTCTCAATGCTTCTGACACGACCTGAGAGCTGTCATATCAGTTCCAATTTAACTGATGGTTTACACTTTGTCTTTCTCTTCTGACTTCATCTTTGTTCCTGTGTTTGTTTGAATATAGCATACAGTGTTACGAAAGCTTTAAAATAAAAATACACAATGCAGGAAATGCCACCTGGTGAGACTGTCTTCAGCTCTCAACATTCAAGTTTTCATCTGCTTATTTGTGTTTTTATTCTCACGCCTTGTGTGATTGTTGCAATTACATCTCCTCCTAGGCATTTCGTAGGGTAGAAAAGCTGCTCTGTCCAACCATAAACCAAAGCCAGTTTGAAATGTCCTCCTGTGTCTTCAAGCAGGTCTGAGCTTTATCGCTCTTTGCTTTATTTCTGATACACCTAGTTTCACCTAGTTTCCTCAACTAAGCTGCATCCCCCCCACCCCCTACTTCATAATCACTATTTAATGACTTCAAGTAGCTTATTTCATTAATAAATAGAAAACACCAAATTACCTCAAAACTCTGTGTTTACAAAAATATATCTCTTCAAT
Source organism: Brachionichthys hirsutus (assembly GCF_040956055.1). Lineage (NCBI taxonomy): Eukaryota > Metazoa > Chordata > Actinopteri > Lophiiformes > Brachionichthyidae > Brachionichthys > Brachionichthys hirsutus. The sequence continues at coordinate 7,834,892 of NC_090900.1, read as the reverse complement.
ACATTCTGGCCTTTCGACTTTATTTCCGTCCATCTGACCAAAACGTTTTGAAGTAGTTTTTAACATCACTTTTCCGGACATAACCTTTAATTCACTTCACACACATTTCTAAATTTACAATGGCACAGTGTGACCTTGATATGCTCTCCATTAATGTAAATATGATCTGTTAAAATTCTATTTCTTGAAGTATTGATTAGTTGGGCTGTCCGTGATTCTGGTGCATCAAGCCTCTTTTCTGGTCCGTTTTCTTCTGGAAGAGCCTTTCAATAATGTATTGGGATCAGTGGGTTGAGAGACTCTGGAATGGACATGAAGGGTCTTTGCTGATGAATAATTAAAGTGAAAACTCCTCCCCTTGGCAAACACAGCACTCATACAAAGGTATACATACCAGCTGCATTACTGCTGACATGCATGCATTTACACCTCAACTCATGCAAATGCCACCGCCTGTGCTTCAAACACTAGTTAACGTGCACGCACCAGTATTACAGGTGAGACTCTGCGACACTTTTGGCAACACCCAGGCTGGGTGCTCTCTCTCTCTCTCTATGTCCACTCTGAGAACTCATATTCAGGTCAGAGCCGCCGCCATTCATAGCGACGTGGCTCACAAACTCAAAGTGTCATAAAAGTGTAATACAGCTGACTTCAGCTCTCACAACCTTGCAGTCTTAATGTACAGCAGTGAGAGAAATAAACTGTTATTTTATGATCTTTTCATTAAAAGCTTGATTGAAAACCACAGCTGTGTTTGTCCTTTCTTTGACTGACTCTGTTCTCGTGCAGTTGTTGATGGCTCCCAAATCACAGGCTCATTTCAGGTATTGCCAACATTTTGCATTTCTTTTATGACAGGTCTTGCTTGTTTGCGTATAGAATTCATTCGTGTGAAATTTGTAAGTGTGCAGTAGAAAATGCAGAAGAAAAAAAAAGCGTTTGTACTGGAGCCTTGCTTTATCGGTTAATTGTCCAAATCAAAATGTTTTTGCATGCAACACACCTGCCCAAACTAGCAATCTTTGATAGTTGACTTGGCTCTAAATATTGATTTATAAAAGCTTTAATTGATAAATTTTGCTAACCGCCAATCATGTTCGTTTGTATTTGCTGTTACTTAGGAATTTACTAAATTTCCCCTGGGGAGGGAGGTATTTAGAGAAATCCCCAACACTTCAAGAAATCTTTCTAAATCAGAAAGAGAAATGTAAACTCACTTCACTGATTGGTGAGCAGCAGGGAAATGAAAACCGATGTATTAAACAGCTGTAGCATAGTCTTATTGCTGTCAGCGCTGTGGTCCTGATGTCATTTCATTGCTGCTTCATATATTATAGAATAAAAAGCCTTTATTGTCATTGCATAGTGGCTACACGATGAGATTAGGAGTGCTGCTCCGTCTGGCATCTAATAAAAACATCAACAACATATTTTCAACGAAGCGATTGGTATAACTTTCATATACTGTCCACGCCTGCACCCGGCTATGTGAACACACTGGGCCTGTCTTGATTTCCTCCCCACTGAATCTTTTTTTGCCCATGTTCCATTTGATGCCCAGGCAGGAATGCCCATGGCTTTTGGCCCTACAGTCACTTTAAATTTAACACCCACTTCCTTAGATGTCACATATTCCTGTACTCCTCAGGCAGGTCTGAGCAGGGCGGTGGCACACATGTCGCTCCTCTGTGCCCCTGGAGGTGTCACATGCGAAATAACCCTGAATGAGGCTCACTGAGAAACAATGGCCTTGGTGACGATATCTCTACCCGGCTTCCCCCCCACGAGAGCCCCACTCTCCCTAAACATCAGAGCAAGTCAACAACAATGGTAAGAGTAGGGGGGGTGGGTGGGGAGAAGGCTGTGTCGGTACAGTGGGGGCATTAGTCCAAACAGAGGTGTTTGCTTGCTAGGGGCTCTTCATACGGCTCCTTGAGAACAAACTCAGCCGATTCAGATTCTGTTGTTGATCAGATCTAATGAAGACATCAGAGTAAAATTACAGAACAGTCTCTCACTTCTCCCCAGCTTATCTTGTCCCAGTGGGTCTGTGAGCTTGAGTGGAATTCATGAGGGTCTGTCCAGCTCGGTCCAGGCTTGCCTCTACTTGCATGAGATGGCCCTCTAGAACCTGAGGAATGTGGATGAGAGCTGCACGGACGGCCCATGGTGGGTGAGGGAGGCGCACAGGGTCCACACCCACCTTTATCTACAATGCCAGATGACCCTCTTGTCTCCATGCTGGTATTAAACAGAAGGGCTTTTCCTTGTCAATGGCTCTGTGTTAATTCTATCTGCGTTTTTTGGGAAAGCCATATTGTCTTGAAGGTTGTGACCATAAACTCCAGTGACGTCTATACAGTAATGATAGAAGACGCTTTAACTTAATCAAGAACAGATACAGTAGATTGATTAGCCTGTGAATGTTGGAGGTTGGGGGAGTTCGTTACTCCATGACAGAGCCAGGATTCACAACTCTGCCTTTTATTTTGTCATCAGTTAAAGCATGAATCTAGCATTAGTGTTGTGTTCTCACAAGAAGCCTTAAATTCTCATAACATGTCTTTAAAGAGATCAGAAATGGGTATAATTCTACTCTTTCATTCTGGCGTTCCTTGTTCACATTTTTCAGTGATGTGTTATGTTGCCTTCACTGACTGACGTATTCATGTCGTGAGTTTGAGGAATTGGCAAAACACAAGTTTATATAAATGGTGAAACTAGAAGTTCAAGACTTGTGTAACTTCAGTGCTCAAAACATTTCTTTAGTTTTTTTCACCGACTGAATTCACTAATCACTAATTCACTAATCCTTCTTGTAGAAGGAATAACAAAATATTATGGGTAGGGTATGTGGTATACAGTGAAGAGTCCAGAGTAAACAACTGTCTTCAAATTGATAAACCACCCTGGAGAGAGAGTGGATCACCCACAAGTAGAATTTATGCATTCTGATCATGTGTGCATATATCTTCAATGTTTTGACGCGCATCAATTATTAAAAGCGTGTTGCATTAATGGCTCTGAGCTGCAGGTTTCCTGTACAGCCGTGCTGCTCCTGGTAGAGTTGGGGAGATGTTCAGAGAAATCTGGATTCACTGCTGCTTTCTCCTCCAATACAAACATCTGTCCTGTGCATGCCTGGTTCAAACACTTATTTTCTTCGTAGTTGCATCTTTTTTTATCTCCCTGCATGTACCTATGGGACCATTCCCTCCGTCCATGTATTTAACCATGCCCTCCTTCCATGGGGAGGACTACAGTGTTTCCCATCCGACTGGGAAGACACCTGGCTTGGCACAAAATTGGAACGCTGCAGGCAATGTACATACAGAATCTCCATTTGTGTAGCATTTCATTGATTTTTGCTGTGAGTGGGTAGACATATGTATGACAACACGTTGCTTTAGGCTTGTCTCATTATTTCATCATATATATTATATATATATATATATATATATGCATACACACACGCTTCCCTGGCAGTACTAGTCTCATGATAGTTCAGTACAAGGATTCACTCACTCCATCAATAACCCATCAGTATTGATGAGGGTGGGGGCTTCAGCACACCCGGACCATCAATACCTGATCTTAAATTCAGTGAGGCTGTTTATGAAGCATGGGGGGGGGGGGGGGGGGCTGTAAAGTGCTTTGAGATAACTTTCTGTTGTGATCTGGCGCTATATAAATAAAATTGAATTTAATTGGATTCTTCAACACTCATGAAATTCCCTTCAAAATCCAGAGCCAGGTGCAGCTTTGGCCTTTCTTTCAATAAAAGAAATACAGTATATATCTAGCAGCTTCTTTTACCTCCTTTTTTTTTTTTGCTTCTCCCACTCAAGAAATTAATCTTCTCTCCCTTTTTGTACCCTTCCTTTTTTTTCTTTATTTCATGAGGCTTCAGCCTGAATTAAACTTACACTGCTGAGTCACTAAGAGCTTGGCGCTGAAAGGCAGAGAAAGAGAAGGGACAGTAGAAAGAACTCGGCAGGTGGTGGGCACCGCTGCAGCTCCAACCCGCAGAGCCTTTTCAGCTGGCACACAACTGCTAGGCTGCCACGGAGGCCCTGCTTTCCATCAGAATATTCCCCCTCTCCCCCCCCCCCCCCCCCTTTAAACGATAAACGAGGAGAACAGGCTTGGACCGGAATAATAGGATCCTTTCTTACTGCCTCTACCCATGTGTGAGGACAGGAACAATGGCAGGGACTGGGAGGGGAAATGATTCAAAGTGAGGTTTTCACCTGCTCCCTTCAGCCACAGCTTCACTCCTTTCAAAGGATGCTAATGTCAGCTCATTTACAAAGTAGGACTATAAACTGTAACGAACAATCTCGCTCCAAAAATCCTCATATTCTTTTTCTTTTTTTTTTGTGGGAAGCCGTTTAGAACCATGTCAATTTTGCAAATCATACTCATTATCATCATTATTGTGATTTCAGAGCTAAATAAGAATTAGAGACTGGCTGACTGCTCTGTGCTGCGGCCTCTGTTTCTGTCTTTCGTCGTGTGAGGATGGCTTTAAATGTTGCTGCAATCAGAGTAGCTTTCAGTCAACATTTAATATGATCTGTGAAGCATCTTCACAGATCATTGATTAATGGACATGCAAGAAGATTAGACTTTTCTTGACATCTACAGTATGAAATCCATTCTTCAAAACAACTTATGCATGTGAATGTTTTTTGGTTTTTACCATTTCAATGGAAAACAGGATGGCAAGGTGGCGTAGTGGTTAGCGCTGTCGACACACAGCAAGAAGGTGCTGCGTTCGAATCCTATCTGTGCGGAGTTTGTATGTTTTTGTGGTGTAACCTGTTCCTTGTGTCGTACAACACGACAGTTTTCTCCTCCCGCCTCCAATAACATGCAATGTAGGTCAATTGGCAAACCCGAATTGTCGGTCGTGTGTATGTGCGTGAATGGTTGTCTGTTTCCGTGTGGCCCCGCGACGCACTGGCGATGCATTCAGGGTCTACCCTGCCTTTCGCGCACAGCAAGCTGGGATAGACTCCAGCGACTGCCGTGACTCGCAAAGCAGAAGAAAGTGGATGGTTGGATGGATGATGTAAAACAATCCGACATAATGCCTATTTAGTAGTTGTGTCCCTTCCTCAGAGATTCAATGATGCTGCTATTGGCAACACGGTTCATACAGAGCCTTGAAGGTCCACCAAGGCTCTCTACTGTTTGCTATTTAATCTCATTCAGTCACTCTCTAAAATGAGACAGAAAGCACGGCCAATTCCTAAGCAGTGCAAGAAAATCATATCATGAGAGGAAAGGTGTTTGTCTTAAAGTGATCAGTGCCATGGCATATGGGTGAACTAATTTGTTCTATAATCTCTCCCCTTAGTACTAATTTGTTCTTCTCTCTTTTGTCCCCTACCCACCCTCTCTCTCTCTCTCTCTCTCTCTTTATATCAGACTAATTCCCTTTGGTGGAGAGTGAATTAATAACTTGCTGCTAATTTATCATTCGCTGGCCGAGCTTGATTGTTAATCAGAATGGTCGCATCATGAAACACATCTCACACCCACTCAGGAACAATCACATTGATAATCTTGTGGGGAAAACACAGCAATGAAATTATTTTTCATTGCTTGATCCTCGGCACCAAACAACATGACATTACTTGTGCTTTATCTATTGCGATAATGAGCATCCTGGTCTGTACAGGCACACGTTTCATTTGTCATTCTTATGTAATAATAATTTATTTCGTTTTAGAACCAGCTTGGAGTTTTCGTGAGTTTATTGTTTCAAATTAGACCCGTTTCATTTTTAGGAAAACAAAACTTTTTAATAAACTTGTCTATTTAAGATATTATGTTTAGCTTTAACTTTTGTTTCTTTTACTCTTATGCATCTGCTTTGTTTTGTTTTTTGCTTTTTTTCTCTTTCCTTTTTGCTTCTTTTCTCTGTTTTTCTATGATTGTCTTTAAAATTAAACCTCTTGTAATCAGCTGTCTTATGCATTCCCACTTACCCCCTTTCCCCTTTTGCTTACTTCTTGCTCTCTTTCCCTCTTTTCCCATAATGCAATGCATTCAGTCATTATCCGTTGGTTTCCCCTGTTGCTTTTTTCTACTTTGCTTTGTTGTGTTCAAAGACAGAGAAAGGTCAGCAGAGAAGGAGAGATGTGTAGAATGAAGGTGAGAGTTGTGCGTTCGAGGGAGAAGGAAAGCTGTCAGGCTGCACAGAGCTACGCCCTTTGCCCTGAAGCCTCCAGCGTGCTTTGGAAGAGGGCCAGCCAGTGGCAGCCTGAGCCAGGAAACCAGTGATTAGGCTGTTTGCTCAGTTTCTCACAACAGTATGCAATAGTCATGTAATATAAACAGCAATTTATTATAAGCTGACCTTACTAATATGGCTCAAAATGGGTTTTGGCTCTATTTCATCAAGTCTCATTCATAGAGTTTGATTTCAAGGGTGATTCCACCTATCATTTACTGCCTTGTCCTGAAATCTCGAGTAAATTTGTGTGTGTGTGTGCATTTGTTTCTGGAAATTGGCTCATATATCTATTGGAATAGAAATCAATGGCCTCTGCTGCATCAATGTCGACCTTTTCTCTTGTGTTAGTTCCCAAACTATATTTATGTCTGCCACTAAACTGGAGTACCCCAAATCATTCTCGAATATATATGCAGTATAAAGTTATAGGTAAACAGGAGTCTTTAGGTTTTTATTCTTTCTTCTACACAAATGTATTCTTTGCTGAAACTGAAACTCCCACTTTGTTTTTTGTCACCCAGCCAAGCATACGTTGCTATTCTGCCATTAAAACAGGTATGTCCAGTACTACGGTCCATCCCGACCAGAACCGCCCGCCATAAGAACAGCTTATTCCCGTCAGCTGTAAGACTCATGAACGCTTAATAATTCTGAATCGGACCCGTGAACAATCAATAGTTCTGTATCGGACTCATGAACATTTTACAACCGCTAACTTCTGTCTGATTGTATTTGTTTTACTGCTGCTAATACACATCTGTGGATTCACTCCTGATGCTGCTGTTTTTGTGATGTGTTCTGTTTTGTAACTTAGTCTATCTTAGGGCGTACGCTACAGCCTAGCGCTGTAGATAGCATCTATTATTGTCATTACTGTTACATGTTGCACGACTTCACAGAGTAAAATTCCTAGTCTGTGAACCCTCATTGACAATGGCAATAAACTGATTCTGATTCTGACATGCAAATACTGTTGCATTTGTACTGTATATGTAAAAGTACATTAACATTTAAAACTATTCTGCCGTCATCATTGCACACAGGACTGTTTTAAGATGTAAAGTACCTGGAGTGGACCTAATAACTTAAGAGTGTGTGTGTCTGACCATGTAGTCCAGATACCATTATGCTAATGCTTACACAGCAATTGTGGTGCTATTGTCCAGTGAAGGCCTTCTTGAGCATGTGTGCATTAGGGATAGAGGGAGAGTGTGATGCTGGTAAATGTATTGAGTGTGCACGTGTCCAAGAATGTGTTTCCCATCTATAGTTGGTGCCTTGTGGAACCAGATACTTCTGAGTGCGCTGCGTTTCCAGGAGATAATGGAACCCACAGCAAATGAATGAGTTGCAACTTCCTCAGGACACACAGATTCATCAGCTCTTTTTCACTCCGGAGTTTCTCCAACCTCCACGCCTTATTTTCTGCTTATGGTGATTGGTGCAGAGCCCAAGAGGACGTTATAGTGTATATGAATAATTGAGGTGAGGAAGAGATGTGTAAACTGAGCCTTAGCATTCCTCACCCAAAGCCAGCCCTACTGCGGAGTTCACGGTCAACTTTGCCAAGCCTTAGTGTCAAAATACACCACTAATATTTTGGAAGGCATGAATGCTTCCACCTTAACTCATCCAAGGGTCAGGTCGAGGTTGCATTGCACTTACCCTTCCACTCCCATGTGACCACCACATTCTGCAGCTGTGTGTTTGTTTGTGTGTGTGTATGTTTGCAAATAAATTCGTTTTATGTCCTAGTTTCTTTTAAGAATCCCAGAGAACCACAAAGGAAGATGAGATTGTTACTATGCACAGCCTTACCCTATTCAGCTCCTGGAAGATGTGTAGTGGCTCGTGCAAGGGCTCGTGTAGTCAGTCAAGCTGTGTGAGGCTGATGGGCACTGGAGATCCTTAAAGGCAAGTAAACACACCATACACTCTTGCTATTTCCAGGTTGCCATGGTTTCTGGGGAATGTCTTTGGGCAAGTTGAAGCACATCTCTTCCAATTCCTCCCTGCCTGGCAGCAATATTGTTTGTGTGTGTGCGTGTGTGTGCGTGTGTGTGCGCACATAAATGGCATGAAGTCCGAAGGCAAATAAGCTGCTTCCAACCTGCCTGTAAATTTCAGATTTCACATCAGCAGAAGACAAGGAGTTCGTGTTAAAGTGTAAGATATCAATTTGAACACAGATAAAAGTGGATGATGTGCATTAAAACCATTCTTCATTGGGATACAGGAACTATACTGAGCTTCATTTCAGCGCATTCTTCTTATTGTACTACTCAGAATCATGTTTGTATGTACGGTATACATGACAAAGACATATTGTCAATGATTATTGATTTTCTCTGCTGCAGTGATCTCACGATGCAGTTTGGTTACATCAGACACATTTACACACTTTAGTTTTTTTCACCACGGACCACACTGGCATCTTTTGAAATGTTTGATGAATTTCTGGCAGCTCCTGGTTTACATGAACTTCTCTGGGATATGAGACAGTCAGCAATGTGCTTTATGGTTTGCACCAACGTTACAGTATCATATCAGTGCTCAGACAGCCAGTTAGCTTGGATTCATAACTGATTTTCCTTTAAACAAAATAAATTGTTGAAAGAATATATATATATATATATATATATATATATATATATGAAAAATAGATTATGAAAGTGTTTCTGCACAAATAAGTGTACGTGATAATTAGGTGATTGCATCATGTTGTTTTCTGACGGGTCACTGCATGCCTTTCTACATGTGTATACAGTACTGCAATAATAATAATAATGTTCCAAATACACACTGATGTATAAAGGATGAACCGGTACTCATTTTATGTCTCTTCCTGTTTTAATACACACATCAATGTATAAAGCTGCGTCCTGCAGCTGGGGAGTGGCCTCTTCATTTTGACTGTTAAACCAATAAAAGACAACTTCATTATGGTCTCACCCCGAGCAATTGAACAGTTACATCGTGGCAATAAGTCGACGGGCAGTAAAATCATGTGCTACCTCCAGGGGACAGATGAAAACACACACGCACACACGCACACAATGGGTATTTACCATTAAAGGTAAACTCAGCATTTTCCCCCCCAGCATTTCCTCTACTGAAGCACATTTTCTTGTTTCATCATGAGTCTGTTAAACGTCTTCCCCTGAAGACTGGACTCTGTGACCCCAAACGTACTGGCAGGACTCACTCCAGGCGTCCTCTGTGGCCTTTCTCCGCCTGCGATGAACGAAGTCAATCTCCGTATCTGTGACTGACACAGATAACAGCGACTTTGTCCATCTAAACTTCACAAAGCACTGCTGCAAAGCATACAGCATTGCAACGTTTGTCTGATTTTCTGGCATGTTTCCTTGAATAAAGTTAGGGACCCTTTTTAATGAGTTTTCCTGCATGGGTATGCAGGCAATCAGGATGTAGAGACCAGAGGAGGGATATGGTTTAGCTTGGAATGGCTGTAGAACTTGGTCCACCTCAGCAATTCTTTTTCTTGGTGGGGTCTCATTACAGACTTTGTGCTTCAACCACAACACTCACGTTACCCCTCCCATAATCACAGTGACCCAGCCCACCTTGAGCCAACAGCTTTAGCATACTCAGCAGTACAGTGGTAATCAGTAATCGGCCTTTGTGTCGGAGCCACTCCCGACACTAGCCGTCCTGGCTCCCCTGTCCTCATCCCAGTCAGAGTGATATTGGCTAAGCATCAAGATTCTGGTCTTTTGCCTACATAGAAAATGTGTCGTGAACCTGCATTTGATTCATTTGGGGTTTCTGTGCCGCTGATCACATCCGCTCTCCTCATGTCCTTCAGGTGCGGCTGAAAACGAACCAGCAGGATCCCAGCGGGCCACACCTGAAAGCCCTTACCAGTCATCCACAGCGACCGGACTCTCCCCTCTGTTCCCTGCCAGATGATGGTTGTTCCAGCACGCATGCAGATCTGTTCCTGTCCCTTCTGCAACCTCCCGTATTGCTCCAGCCATGGTTGTTTCCTGCTGGTTTGTCATCAGAGCTTATTACAGTAATTATTTGCTTCTTGCTAGTTGTTTAGTTTAAGGCTTTGTGTTTTTTGTTGTCGTGAACCTTGGAATCCAGCCGGTCCCCTTGTTTATTATAGTGTGTTTCAGTATTCTAGGCAATTCAATTCAATTCATTTGTATTTATATAGCGCCAGATCACAACAGAAAGTTGTCTCAAGGCACTTTACAGGAGTAGCAGGGAAAGACAGAAGCCAACTTGACCCACAAGAGCAAGCACTTTGGCAACGGAGGCAAGGAAAAATTCCCTTTAACAGGCAGAAACCTTGGACAGAACCTAAGGCTGGGTTAGATATACTGACGAAGGAGCTGCTATATAAAACTATACATGCTAATGCTAGGCAGGGTTCTTTAGTTCAGCATTTTGCGACACCTGCCTGTCCTGTTTTCTTAGTTCAGTATTTTGTCTTAATTATTTGTGTTAGTAAAACTATCTTTAATAAAACATCCCCTCTGGTCTATGTCTCTGCATTTTTGGGTCCATACTCTAGTTTAACCATCACATTAGGACTTTTTTCAAGAAATCAAAAAGGCCTGGTTGGTCTTGAAGCATTAGAAAGAACAAGATAATGCCCCATTTAAAACGTAAACCTGATACTAAAGCATAGTGAGCCATGCTATCTAGCATTTCTACCTTGGATATAAGGAAAACTAAGCCCAGTGTTTGCTCAGTGGAAACCAGGACAAGTATCCAGATGTATTCATGCATATAAAAATACGCATTCATAAAGGCAAATAATGTGAGCAAATACTGACTATAAAACACAAAAGTGAAACATGCATTTTCACCGACAATGAAAACATCCAACTACAAAACTCCACATTTTGTAAAATTACCATCAGCTTCTTTTTGCTATTCCTTTAAGCTTTGCACCACAACCTCTGCAACAGCTGCAATTACACAGTATCTTGAAGAATGGGCAAGCACACATGAGCAGAGGAGGTAGATTGTCACAAGCGTTGCCACAGCAACCTGCAGCAACTCGCCCTCCGCGCTCATGCAAGCACGCACTCACTCTCTCTTTCTCTCACACACAAATCTAGTCACGATATAGGGACACAGCAGTAAATGATTTATTCACATGATGGAATTATTCCTGATCATCATTCGTGGGCATTCATTTTCAAACTACTTGAATCTGACATTATACGTGCATTAATTTGCTGTGCAAATAAGCATGCACTGAATGAGCATTCACCGAGGTCATCATCACCATCTTCCCTAAGTCATCTCTATCATTTAAGGGAGAATACAGACACGTAACACCTGCAGCACTATCACATTCAATAATCTCGTCATCGCTGCTTCACTCACGGCTGATTGCAGCTGCACAATATGGCTGAACCTTCGTGGTACAAGGCTCTCTGGAAGATGGAACAATGCCATTCCCATCCCACATTTACTTAGAAATTATTACTTTTCTTTATCTTTAAATCATACAGATTCAGTCTCATTGCCAATGAAGAACACGCTCTAAATTTATTAAACGCAACTTCAAGAGAGTTTGTTCATCTACAGAATGTAAGAGTAAATGTGTGAGCACGACGTGACAGTGTAGCCAATTTAAAATTGATATGCAGTATTTTTCTTGTGCTTAAATACACACCTTGATCAAGATCCGAAACAGTCACGCAACACAAACCAAAACATCATCTTAAACATCACAGTAAAACACACAAACACATTACCGACCAACTCTCCCGTGATGGTTCCTTGAAGCTGCTCTTTCTTGTCGCTTTGTGTTATGAAGAATAGATAATGTACTTTATCCACATTTTCTTAATCTCATTTTCACCATATGCGATAAAGATTGAATTGCTGGATGCTGGATCTTGATTATATTTTTGGGAAATGTTGCCAGGAACAGATCATTACATTCTGGTGATGATCCAGAAGAGATCCTGGATTCTGGATCAATTTGAAATTGTTATTAACATTGCAGTCAATGGAGCTTCAAAATTAGTTCCTCAATACCTCGGTTGATTATTGACCGATGTTTATGGAATTTGACACAGTCATGTAGGGTGGGGGCCTCCACCTCACTACCCTATGGTTGGTGTATAAAGATATCAAGAACAATTCATAACCTTTTCATGATGATCCAGATCACCATGTGGACGGTGTAAATCTATTTATGGGGGGATTGAGCTGCTCGGCGGAGGTCTGCGCTCTCTGAGTGCTTTTCTGGTTTTAATATGAATCCCAATTTCTACGATATCTGATAACTGACTGCGATGATGTCCTCTCTGATCCCCCCTTCTTTCACTTTCCCTGTTTCCACTGTCCCCTCTCAGTTTATTGCCTTATTAATATCCTTTCTTGTCTCTTTCGATCTTCCTCTCATTCTATTTTTTTTTTTCAGAACCCTTCCTCTTTTTTTTTTACCACCCACTCTTTTCTCTTCTCTGCTTTCTGGCATGTTCATTAGTCTGACAGGAGAATGCTGTTAATCGTGGTGAGTGGAGGAGGGAGGTAAGAGAGCCACAGGTCCATAATGGGAACCAGCATGGTGCATACAGTATTATAAATACATCAACTCTGCCACCTTAGATGGGAAAAAGAGACAGTATGTGAGTACATCTCCTGCAAAATAGCAATTGTCATGAGGTTCAGACAACTGAACTACTTCAATATATGGTACTAGTCACCATATTTCACAGTATATACACACACAGTAAAGATCTCTGTGGAAACGAGTCTGTGCAGAGGAAATTAACAAGACATTGTCTGCATATTGAGTGTGTGTAAAGCTAATTAGCGTTTTCAATCATCTGTTTCAACAGCACTTAAACCTTGCCATGGAAATAGTGACTGTTTTGTGTCCTCCAGTTCAGATAGTGGGAAAAATGTGTGAAAAACAAAGGCTCAAGAAATATAACTGTATTGTTGAAAATAATGGAATGAATGTAAAATGAGGCATCTGAAGAAGAAAAAAAGTTATATGTGATTCATAAAGATTAAGTTTAAAATACAAATATTACCAGTTAGAAACCTGGAACTAGCTGCTTTGGTGCAGAAATGTCTCATTAAAATGGGCAATGAGACCCCCTTGAGATCCCTGAAGCAGAAACTGTAGGTCTCTGCATTCCTATATTTCTATGGAAATCCATTCCAATCTGAGCAGCTCTGTGAAGTATAGAAACCTAAAGCCTAATTATACAAAACCTGTAAAATGTATAAAGTGAAATGAAAATAAATGAAAAATTCTGAGATATTGCAAATTAGCTTTAAAAGTGCAAATTTAACAGAGTTTGTAGCTGGAAGAATATGCAGTTGAAAGTTGATTAAGCACGTGACTCTGCAAATATGCTTAGTGTTTGGCACATGATTTAATTCATCACGTAATGAATAAATGAATGAATTGCATGTTTCCTGAGATTCTGCAAATAGTCATAAATAAAGAAACCACAAACTAGAAAAAGACTCACAGAGCTCAGACCTCCGCCGAGCTGCTCGTTCCCCTCATTATTAGATTAGATTGCTCTTGTTGCCGTGTCTTACTGGTGCTTCGTTGTGTATGGTGACAAAAGTACACATTTCTGCTGTACTCAGCCCTGAGCTGGAACAGCACTCACGTTAACAGCGGCACAGCAAACACCTGATAATATTTGACTTTGTCTTTCTTATTTTTATATATCTTTTATAACATCCCAATTCCCGTAGAAGAAAAAAAAAGTAATTGCGGGAACATCTCATTAAGTAATGGATAACGTCAGAGATGAACACGCTGAATGTCGCCGCGCCGGCCTCGGTGTGGAGATGTGACACAGAGAGCAGACAGAGGAATCACGAATAGCCCTTCTTATGGAACCTTCATTAGGATCTGTCAGTGCTGTTTGATTAACATTAATGGGGCCAGCCCCCCATTTCTAAAACCTTCTCACTTGCCCTCTACCCTGTTATTTCCTCATCCTTCCCTCTATTTCTCTCTGGCCCTCACAAAGCCCCCTCCCTCCATGTCCATTTCTTCCCCTCTTTTTGCTTCCTCTTTCACTTTATTCTGTCTTTTTCATCCTCTTACTTTAATGAGCTCTTCTGTCTTCACCCTCAATGAGGACCAGTGAGTCATCCCTCCCCTGCTTTCTCTTTGCCAAGCCCAACACCTGTATCCCCTCTCGTCCCTCCGTTTTATCATGGTACTACCCCCCATCTCCTCATCCCTGCCATCTCTCCTATCTTTTCTTCCTCTACACACCTACATGTTCTCCACCTTTGCTCACTTTGCCTTTGTTATGCAGATAATTCCCTACAGTCTCTGCTTTCTGGATCCTTCGCTGCTGAAAATCGTGTGGTCTCACTCCATTCATCTCTGTCACACTGTATTAGTACCATGAGACACACACACACACACACACACACACACACACAGAGGTCCCTTCTCTGTTTTGCCATGGGGGTGTGGAGGCCCTGATAGAAGGCCTTTCCAAAGCTGGCCAATGAATATTGAGCACCTAGCTATTCTGCACCACTGGGGCCCCCAGACCCTTGCTGGCCCTCGAGGACTCACAGCCCTTCGTGGTGTGGAGATGGAGAGTTCTGACCAGTTTTTAACACCATAATTTGTTTGCCAGTGTATAATGCATTGAAAGCCATAATGACCACATGTATAGTGTTGTAGCAGCTCCAGAGAGATGCAGCAGCGTTGGGAATAATGCAGGTCATATGAGCTTTATTCCATGCCAACGGCTTCGGGCGGCAGTGGCTCAGTGGGTTGGGCCCTGGGCTGGGAACCGGAGAAGTCCGCTGCTTCCCTGGTTCGAGTCCCAGCTCTGGTGAAATATGGAGTGTGGGCTGGTGACTGGAGAGGGGCCAGTCTGCCTCCGGAGCACTGCCGAGGTGCCCTTGAGCAAGGCACCGTCCCCACAAATGGCTCCAGGTGCGCCGACCATGGCGGCGCCTTCACCCTACTCCCTCTCCGTGTGCTAGGGCCCCTTGATGCACGTGTTAGTGTGTGGTTGTTTCAAGGGGCCCGTTGTTCTAGGGTGAAAATTCAATTTCATTGTGTGTGTCAGCAGATGATGATTAATTAAAAAAAAGCAGTTCTCTATCTGAAGAACGTGATGCACGGTTGATGCATCTCCTTGTTGCTGGCAAGCCGACACAACTCCACGAAGCTACATATCATATTTAACAACAATGCAAACAAGTATATGGGGATTTTACACATGATATCCAACAGTCAGCCAGGGAGAACTTCATATATGCACATTTAGGATGGTAGTGTAGCAGAAAAGCACGCATTCCAGCCAAATGGTGTTTTAATTTGGAAAAAGTGCTGCTGTCCATGATCTCTCTGATTCTATTACTTTCTCCAGCTCACCACAGATAAAACCCACGGCTGAATTAAACAGACACTGTCAGGGTCGCATACAAGCATTATTGGGGGACGTGTTGGAAATCCCAAACAGTTACAGGGCTAGTGAAGCAGTTTTGAAAAATGGTTGAACAGCATCGCAATAACTTTAAATCTTGCATAAAAAGAATGTCAGTTCTACTTATAATGAGCATAAAGCACTGGATCAGATGATCTCTCAGGTGAAAACAAGTCTCGGTGCATGCACGTGAGATGATACTACATTAACATGACCTCTGTACAAACAGAGGAAATCAGAAGTAGAGGATCAGGCTCAAGGTGCCAGTGTGTGTGTGCACGGCATGTGAACATGTGTGATCAGACTGGTGTGTCTGCTTGGATTTGTGCACACTGCATGTGTGCAGAGAATTGCGTTATGTGTGTCTTTGGATGGCTGACTGGTTTCAAGAGTAAAACTGTAAGAAATCAGCAGTAATAAGTCTTCCCTGTTATTGTGGCGAGCTGTTCCTATCCGCTGTGGATAGGTCATCTGCCTCGCTGTATTGTTGCACTCTGGGCGAGTTGGGCGAGTGAGCCCAATCCCCTGCAAGCATGCAGCAGGCATCCGAATCTACCTGGAGAATTACTAAACAAGTGCTAAAGAAAAAGTAGCGACAAGCGCTTTAGACCGTATCCAAAACCTGATCTCAGATATTTATGTGAAACATATTTTGAAGTTATGCTTGTCCTTTTGTCCCATTGTGTCATGTATAAATCAACGACATGATTAAAGGTTACTGAGTACGAGAGGGCAGGGGCGTTTGTGTTGTATGTATACATGTTTATTGAGAGATAAAGCTCTGTTGGTGTGATCTCAAGGTAACAGCATTGACTCACCCTTCCTTGATCTCATTAGGTGCAAATGACCCAGTCGGTATCAGCAGATTGCTGATGCGTGGCCTCGTCTGAGGGATAAATGTCAGCACTGTAAGACTCACATTTATTGGGAGCCAGAGGGTCGATTACAACATGATTGTAAAGCTCACACTATTGCCCATCTGTTCAGATTTATTCCATATAGTCCCATGTGCATTGTGCTGCAAACACCATATAAACATCAAGCTTTGCAGCTTCTGTAGGAGTGTTTTTGAGTTTTGAGTTCTTGAGTGCAGTCGGTCTCCCGCATCAAGTCACAATGTTCCGAGCTTGAATCTCGACACCGATTGGGCATTGCTCAGCCAACCAACCAAGAAATTCCGAGCCTCCCCTGAAGTATGGATGGACTTCTTCCTGTGAACCCTGTTCTTATTATGGATTGCTCTGATTAGTGATCTCATGGTTTCACAACACTATGAACCGCTCTCAGGTGTGTTCTCATCCTCATTTCTCAGTCCCTCTGAGTGTAGCTCAGTGTTGAGTCCTTTCAAACATCCATGCTGTTTTCTACTGCATAAATGTCCTGCTTTAAATTGTCACTGGTTTAAAGTCAAAAGAAGTGGTGACCGAAACACACAAAGCTAAGCTAAGGCTGCATTTACACTGAATGCAAAGCACCTTTCTTTTTGCCTTTTTGACAGTGGCTTTATTCACCTTCAACTACTTGCGTATTCCACTGGGGGCCATTAGCCATAAACTATTGAGTAGCAGCAAGCAGGTATTTTAACTTCTTGTTTTTTCATTCTCCATCCCCTCTCTGTACAGTTCTGAAATAAAGAACATTTCAACAACATTTAGCAATCAAACAAGAGATACGCAGAATCATTTATAATGTTCCATCTCTTCTCAAAGCTTCCAAGCTGTCCAGCATCTGTGCTTCCACTCCCATCTGGTTGGTAAAATTAACTGCACAACGATGATGATGGAAAAATATTCCTAGAACACACACACACACAGTGTGCAGAAACACTGTAAAGTGGCAAGAAACAGTCCTAACTTCGTATGGACCTGCAGCCTTTCATATAAGCACAAACTGAAGTCAGCCATAAATATTAACTCTCTAACACTGTAACATGGTAATTGTGTTTGGACAGCCCCAAAGCTAGCAGGCGTCACAACTGAAGGCATTTGATCATTTCTTCCCATATGTAGAATTGCCATCAAGTGATGAGTAGCATTTCCCTGGGCTATTTGAGATTCAAAGAGACAGTTGAAATGCTCACACACACCCACTGGTGACATGCAAATATGAAGGGAACGGCCCGAACGCCCTCGGGGGGGAAATGGAGAGTAGCTATTAGAGAGTGGGAAAGAGAGAGAATAAGATTAAAGACAGAAACACATGCAGAGGAAATGAGAGAATGAGACACATTCCACCAAACCTGCGCTGCACAATGCCTGTCAACAAGAGCAAAGTGAATTGCATATCAAAACCGGTGGTGCAGGTTGCCCTGCTGAGAGCTCCTCGTGAGCGTTGTCAGTGATTATTTGCATGTATCCATCCATCCATCCATCTTCCACCACTTATCCATGGCCGGGTCATGGAGGCAACAATCTCAGCAGGGACTTCCAGACTTGTCCCCAGACACGTCCTCCAGCCCTTCCGGGAGTATCCCAACGCGTTCCCAGGCCAGCAGAGAGGTATAATTCCTCTAGTGTGTTTTAGGTCTTCCCCGAGGCCTCCTCTCGGCGGGACTCCTCTCCAGGGCGGCGTCCATGAGGAGGAATCTGAAATAGATGCCCCAGCCACCTCAGCTGACTCCTCTCGATGTGGCGGAGCAGTGGCTCCACCCTGAGTTCCTCTCTGGTGACTGAGCTCCTTTCCCTGTCTTTAAGGGCGCATCCAGCCACCCTGTGGATGAAACTCCTTTCGACCGCTTGTATCCGGGATCTTGTCCTTTCGATCATGACCCAAACCTCATGACCATCGGTGAGAGTAGGAACGCAGATTGACCGGTAAATCGAGAGCTTCGCCTTTTGGCTCAGCTCCTTCTTCACCATGACAGACCAATATACAAGGAATATGTTAGTACTTCTGAAGCGTCATTGATTAGCATTAATCTACACATAAAAATATGTCATGAATGTGTATTCTCACAACACTGAAATCAAAGGTAGTACATCAAGTCATAACATGATGTTACAAAGGAAATACAACATCCAATGTTCTACAGTGACACGTAGCGTAGTGGAATAACAACCTAATACACAACAATTTCCTGTCGGGGTCTAAATATAAATACTTTATATTTAGTTTTATATTTAATGGCAGCGTTTCTCTGTAGCTTGTCTAAAAAGCAGACGTTTTTAAGTTTTTTTAAGTTTCTATCACCCGGAGAGACGACACTTTCACACGCCAGTAACACCTTCAGCATGTGGCCTGCTACTTCTGCTTGCGCGCTTACTTTGGACACGCTTAGTTAAAGTTAAAGGCAGAGCGATGCTGCCCCCCTGACCCCTCTCATGTAAACACGGAAACGCTTCGGCGAGGTGCTGAATCGCCGTGACGATGAAGGAGCTCTTAACACTGTTGGGAAGAGGAGAGAGCGGAAACAGAGGAGGACTGAAAAGCACTAGCAGAGGAGAAGGAAAGGGAGCGCAAGAAGATTTGTCATAGGGAAATGGAGGGTAGAATAAACGTGTCAGCGACTGTGTATTCCTTCTATAATCTGAGGATTAGACCTGAGTCGATAGAATAATAAGGTTGATGGAGCAAATAACTTTAACAAGATTAAAGCAAGTTTCTCCATCACAGTACTTACAAAACACAATAATGGGATTATCAGCATTTTATTGTATTTAAAGTTGATCTGACTGAGAAGAGGTGCTAAGATGCTGCTTTAAGCATTTTCAGTCCGTAGAGTGAATCTTCTCTCTCAATAAAACAGGTTTGTTTGTTTTTTACTAGACATACTGTAATTATTCATCCACTGTTGGGGGACATTTTTCCAGGGCATTAGTGATCTGCAGTATTTTACACTTGAGTGTACAGTAGGTAAAGGAGAAACAGGTTTTCTGATTGCTTCTACACCCTTAACAGACTCAAGAAAGCGCGTTAGATCCCAACAACCGATGAACGATTCAGAGAAGATTCTCTGAAGTGATAGGCTCAAGTAGTCTGAGATGAGAATCAATCTCTGACGGGGAGCTGAGGATCACAGGCTTGAAAGAAAAGTCACGCTGAGTGCGAGAGAATAATATCGACAAGCAAGGACATCGGCAATAATATCTAAAGGGGTCCTGTTGTGTTTGCAAAGTCACGCCTTTCCTGTCCTTTGCCCGTCTGGCCTCTTATCATGGAGGAGCCCGGCCTCTGACTACAGATGACCTTGAGTTGCCCTCTGCAACCTCCAATAAAAATCATAGGATGGCTGCATGTGCCCCTCAACAGGCGGCCGGTCGTGCTCATCATCCAGGACAACTTTATGGGCATCTTAGAAACAGCTGAGATCAACTCAAAGCAGCGACCTCAGCCGGGAACGCCCTTCAGGTCAGAGCCTTATGAACACACAGTCAATAAAGGACGGAAAATGAAAGTGATATGATTTCCCAGGCTTTGGCACAGAAGCAGATGACAAAGCCTCAGATGGCAGCTCGAGCCCTGGATAGGAATGCAATCCTGCACACATATAGAAGTGAGCAAATCTTATGTGATGCACACGCGATTGGTCTGTTGCGTCTTGGTCTTAATCCAATGCTGGCTGGTCTGTTGGTATGTCAAAGTATAAAGTCAACATTGGTCCGATTTTAGTGCGTAGTTCCTTACTGCAGATGGATTTCCAAGATAAAATGTTGTGCTGATGCACCTTGTCTTCATGGAGTGGCTTATTATAGCACGAAGCATTTCACATTAGAGGCACTTTATTTGGGACATTATGCAATGCATGTTTGTATTTTTTGGTGGGCACAAAAATCATATTTGAATCTTTATTGAAGAGGACCGACACAGGAAACAGACAATAACTGCATATAATGTGACTGGAACACAAATTTCGGCGTCTGGATTTGTCAACATAAAAGGCTTGGTCGTATTTCAAAGGCTGCAGAAGTTGAGGCAGAGAACATGTGACCCTCGCATGACCAGATTTGGAGGACGTGACTCATAGTTGCTCTCAGTATCTTATAAGCTGTTTAAGTTGTGACATCTTTTCCCACATTTCTTGAGCGCTTTCAGAGTTACTTGTGAATAAAAACACGACTCATTTCTTTCATCTCTTCCTTCAATTGAATTTCAAAAACAGAAACTGGAACAAAATGTCCTGCTTGTGCTTTCTTTGCTCCTCTGAAAAATACAATAGCTGCAGAATAACTTTCTACGTGTCAACTTTTGCTGTTACTAATAGTCATGCCTGCAAAATTAATTTCAACACTAGTATTTTCTATATTATAATTTTAACCACAGATCACTGACACGGATTAACTTCACCATAACTGCGTGTCCTTTCCCACCAAGCTGAAGCCCTGCTGCTCTGACTTCCTCCGCTCGTTCTCAGGTTCTTTCAAATTAACATTTGACATTTCTGTTCCGCTGGCTTCTGCTGACACTGCACCGTGACTTTCACTCCTGCAAGTCTTATATCTTTCAGTTTCCTTTCCTCCAAGTGCTCGTCTTGTCGGCTTTGAATGGTTGTGTGAGAACTTTGTGCCACTGGATGTTTCCGTTTACGCACAGTTTACCTTTTATCCTCCATTGTCTTCTCTCCCCCTGCTGAGAGGAAAAATGTGTCTCATTCCAATTTAATGCATGGCCAATTCCCACCTCGACAGAGCGGTAATTAAAATCCTCACGTAAAGCCCCATTCATCAAGAGAGAGAGAGATGGGGGGGGGGGGGGGGGGGGCAAGGGGCTCTGTCACTGTACCCTTCAGTTTAGGAATCCAAACTACTCTGAGAAGAGTGAGGAACTATGGATGGAGAGTTGAGGCTTATTCCTGCAGATATGTGACACGTTGTCACGTATCGTGTCTGTTTAGTCAGTCAAATCCATGCCTGACGAGTGTTTGAGTCTGCAAGTGAACATGCACACACACACACACACACACACTGTGCGCATAATTATAAGGAAAGTGAGTCCTTTTTTTTACAACACCATAATTTTTCCGCTCTGAGCTGTATAAACTTGGATGCTTATTGGATTTAAGCACATCAGGTGATGTGCATTTGCGTAACGAAGGAGGGCGTGGCCTAAGGAGATCAACAGCCTGTATCAAGATGTTCGTAATTATTAGGCAGGTTCGTTTCATCAGGTAAAATGGCCCAAAAAAGAGATCTAACGCACTCTAAAAAGTCCAAAATTGTCTAAAGTCTTTCCGAGGGATGCAACACTGTTAGGATAACCCTGACAAACACTCTTGAAATTGCTGAGCTGTTGGGCCGTGATCACAGAACCGTCAAACGTTTTGTTGCAAACAGTCAACAGGGTCGCAAGAAACGTGTTGAGAAAAAAAGACGTCAATTAACTTGTCTCCATCTATGAATGTATTTTACTTTAATTTGTGTTGATGATGAGCTGGAACTTCATACAGATGCTTGTATTTATTTATGTGAAGAAAATGTGGGGAGATGCTAACTGTCGCATGTCTTCTCCCCCTTTAGTTTTAGGCTGGACCGTATGCTAGCGATGCATATTGATGTTATATTATGTCAACCAGATTAAACGGAGCGTTCTTTTCTACTTAACATTTGGGATTGACCGAGAGCACTGTAGTTGTTCAATAATGAAATGAATCCTCAAAATACAACTTGCCTAGTAATTGTGCACAGCCTGTACGACTGCGTTTGATTCCTCGGAGGAATTGCAGCTCTGTTTATGCTTCAGTCTCCAGTACCTGCGGTGTTGTCACCTCATTAGCATAGCACTCACCCCTTTAATCCCCTAACCTCATATATGCCCCCCCCCCTTAATTACAGATCCCCCACCTTTTGCACCCTGAGCAAGATTTTCTCTTTTGACAGCAGCCCCGCTGTGCTCTCTTGGCTTCACACACACATGCGTGCACACTCACACACGCTCACACACACATTGCATGACCATGACCCTCAGCGTGCCGTGTGTGTATCCACAATGTCCTCCGGGGGTGTAGGGGCACCAGAGGGACTCTGGAAGGTTGGCGGGTGTGAGTGTCATTGTGTGTCGTCTGCGATTACGCGAGTTGCCACCCAGCAGCTGTTTGCATGTTTTATCCTGATGTCCATCTACTCACGGATGGGGCCGTGTCTGGCGCCGTTGTGACATCACATCACTCCTGAGCTCAGTCGAATCGTTCAAAAGATGCACAAAAATGGACTCTGGACGCATGCTGTGCGTTATGCAGAGTTTTATGTTGTTGTTTTCCATTAAGGGAGGGTCTTAAAATTATACGGTAGGCATGCGATGTTTCAAGAGGTGATTCCAAATGAACTGATTCTCTATTTAGCATAACTATTATTATTATTATTACCTCTAAGCTGCAAAAGAAAAACAGAGCATTTTACTATATAACAGCACAACATGCAGCCTCTCTGGCCCCAGTGGTGGTGGCATATGTCCAAGGCCCCCTCCTGTCAGCCCCCTCAACTCCCAATCTTCTCTCTGTCTGCCTTTTCTCTCTCCATCCTGCAGTGGACTGCACTTGAGCTTCAATAGCCTGAGTGGGACCGGCAGCTGCTTGGGCCCTGTGCTCCAGAGAGGAGGGGAGGCGAGGCGAGGAGGGGTGCACAGAATTTAATGAGATGCACTGTGTCAATGGCCACTCTCTCTGAAGAGGGCAAGAAGAAAAGGGTTCTCTCCCTCTCTTTCTCTCCACCTCCCTCTCCTCTGTGCCCCCTTCATCCAGATCCCTCTTTCCTCCAGCTCCCTCACTCTATCTCCTGCCCTCCTCCCCAGCTGGCGAGGGTCTTTGTTAGACGCCAGATGATACCCCAGATGCCCCAGCCCAGCCACCGCTTTCATTCACCAGCCTCCCTTCAGGTCAGAGGTCACTACCGGGCATCTGAATGGGTCTCCGGGGCAACAGTGGCCATGGCGGTTGAGAGAGTGGCAGAGGCTTTTTGTTGTTACCTTGTTACAACGAACAGTCGTTAATGAATGTGATTTGGCCCCACGGATAGACCTGGAGTATGATTTTCAGTTTAGGGGTCACACAATTTTTTTTTTAAACAAAGAAATTAGATTTTAAAAAATGTATTAAACTGAGAAAATAAGTATGGCTTAGAAATATTGTGCATTTCATCCGAAGTCTGGGGTGTATTATTTATTATTGCTACACTGATGCTGATGCTTCTGAGTTTGTTGCTGCTTCAGCCCTCTGCTGGGAAAACACACAACTGCACGAGTTCACATCATCGACCCGGCACAGCCAGCGCATTTTAATATTTGGAGACATGTTGTGTGATTCTCAATACTACTGTGGTCTCAGTTCAGATCCATACTTTCCATACAATAGTTCAGCAAATAATATAATACCAAATAATATAATAGGAATACCATATAAAAAAAAAATGCATGTCAAAGAATGCTGGCATTGACTGACACAGTCCTTGTGTCAAAGAGAAAATAGCAGAAGTATATTATTGTGCATCACATTAAATGTAGAAATCCATTTTCAACCTGATTCTGTTCTTAACACGATTAAAAGGAATCCGGATTGCACAAAACGAAAATGACATGGGAAAGATTTAGAGACGTTCGGGTGAGTGGATGAAACTGGCCTGGGGCGGTGCAGGGTGAGGGTGAGGACAGACGGAGTAAAGGGAAAATAGGTGAAAACAGCAGGGAGAGAAGAACAACAAAGAGTTAACAGAGCGACATGTTATAGATTGTACACTCAAAGAGCAGTGACACGCTCTGAATGCACAAAAGAGATCATGATTTATGAGCAATATTTTACGGTCGGGGCAGGTTTTACAGTACACACATTTAGATAATCACGTGTCTTGCAGTTGTCATATTTCCACCCTTTTTGAGTAACATGCACACGTTACGGTTGTTATTGATGTAGGGTCTTTGAAATGGGATTGTGTCCCGTTTCCTCAGCGCTGACCCGGGTGACTCTTGGGTCCGTTCTCCTCGCTGCCTCTGCTGGTCACGCTGTCCAAACAGATCCAAGGTCACATGATGAGAAGAGGGAGAACACTGGAGCCCATTCAGCAGCGTGGACAAATAGCATAGCATGGGCACCAAGGAGCAATTTTGGACCCCAGGCATGGGAGGGTTTGTATTTCAATATTCTGGACTCTTTTCTTCATAAAGAGGCAAAAATAAAATAGTCGCTCTGCTTATATGGCAAATAGATTTTACTACATTAATAAATAACACTGTTATGATGGTGCCTGACTGTTGGGGTTCGCATGGATTGAGGATGACTCCCTTTTTCAGCGTGTAAACATTGAACAGTGCTTCTGTATGTTTAAATGCACTGTGTTTGCTCCCCCTGCCATTTAGCTCACAGATATCATCACAGCATCAGATAAGTGATCGACAGAAGAGAGGCAGACCCCGCCACCCGCCTGCTGTCATAAAGCAGCTGCAGCACACCAGCTAACATGGACTGTGTCTCTGCCACACAAGTCTAATTCAGAATCATGGGATACAAGTCATTGCAATGAAGCTCACCGTTATGAAAGTTCTCCAGTTTGCACTGAAGCTATTTAATGATGTAGTGTCTATACTGAGAAGTGTGCCTCATATTTAGTTCAAATCACTGACATGAGAGATTTTAGTTTATGCAAAATTGTCAAAATTGCAGTGCAGATTGAATTGTTTTTCATGATTAATCTATTCAACTTGTGTCCTATGAATGTACGTGACCAGAAAATGCATTGTGGGTTTAATATTAGCACATAATAATATTGGTCACCCTACAATATTAATAATAAACCTTTGTAAATTATGATATGGACTTTCATGAAGCCAGCCATTCATCTTTAAAGAGGTTTAATTAAATATGCAGCAACTTGATCCCCTGCATGAACATCCTTGATTTGTGCTAAGACTAGTGTTGCTAACATTACAGTCAGGCACCTTTTTAAACAGCACACAGACACAAACAGATTTCAGGTACCGGTAGTCAGACCTGCTATCACCTTTACAGCCATGAACTGCATTACAAGATTAGGCAAGCCAGCTTTGTGTTTAATATATTTATTAGCCAGCTTCAATTGGTTTGCCCCGTGACGTGAAATTAAAAATGAGACTATAGCAGGGGTGAGAGGATAGCATGACTTGTTACCCTTCCGAAACACATGAACAGTGCTATTCAGGGCACGGCAGCCATTCCTGATTAGCTCCAGCATCCCATCAATAGGCCTGACTGTCTGCGCTGGCCTTTGGACAAATAGCCCTTTCTACTCAACTTGACTTCATACGGCTTTAATGGCTGAACAGCTCAGAGAAGAGTTGATTATTGTGCAGCACGTGGCTGGGCCAGTCTGAGAAGCATAAACGTGTCACAAGACACCCAGCATTTTAGCACATGTGACGAAGAGCCACAATATGTTTGCAGAAAGATTGAGAGAGAGAAAAGCCAGAAGGGGGTTCAGTCGGATTCAGCCAATCACAGGAGTCCCTGCATGCTCTAATGCAAACAGATACACCTCAGCGTGGACATGGTGGATCATCACCAGAATGCATCGATAAATCGGATACGTAGATTTCTCCAGCACCGCCACTGACCCCACCCAATGACAGACACACACCACCCCATTAGCACACGCATGACTAATTACTGGTCTCATTGAAAAAATAGTTTCTCATGAGAGATGGGCGGCAACAGAGTTAATGATTTATGAACCAATCCCCCGCTTTAAAGTTTCATATTGTCATTGACTAACAGTTTAGTTGTTCTGTCCACACACACACACACACAACTATCTTTAAGTTGAAACTCCGTGTGAAGCTACATTGATACGATCAGTTCACCTGCTGGACCACTGGGAGTAGCCACGGCAGTCAGTGATCTATACCTCATCAAAAATACATCAAGGTCTTTCCCCTCAGGAAATCTGTATGCACCGAAATATGAACCAAGTAGAGTGTTAGCCATAGACAACCGCCCTTCACTGGACCTTCATTAAACATCTGCCGTGGGAACGAGCAGCAGGTAGAAGCTTGTAGTGCAGTCATACGATCTCTGCCTGTGTCCATCGCATTCTCGTTGTTTGGCCTCAAGCGCATTGGCTCGCAGGACCATCACTCTCTTCTGCTCAAGCAGACACACTCATACTTATCTTATATGCATTTTAATTACCTTTGCTATTTAATAAATAAAAGGTTTGCTTTTTGTTGTTGTTGTATTTTTTGATAAAATGTACAGACTGCAAACTTTTGCCATAGCTTAGCGTTCCCACCAATGGGTCCTTTCTCTCCATACATTGATTTTCCATTCGCATGCAAAACTAACATTAGAGCCTTTCACCAAGAAAACGCACACATATAGAACCCCGATCCATTCGTGACTTTTGTCTCTTTTTTGCTGGTCGGATTTGCCATAAAATGTAAACATTTGTTCAAGTCCCAGAAACCTACGACGAATAGAAGCTTCAGGCAAACGCGTCTAGAATGTAAATAGCTGCAGTCGGACGGGTTAAGTCAGATTTACAGATCTATGCCAAACATGCACTCTTAAAAAATCCAACCCTCGTACGAACGTCAAGCAGTCTTTGCGTTATCCTGTGGGCAGTGAACCGATCATACTTCTTTGAGATTTTAAATGTACAGACTTTTGAATGCAACACATAACGCTACCATGTGCTGCTGTACAAATGTTTAACACAACTATGACCCTGCCAATCTGCCAACCTTTGTTCCAGGCTCCTTCCTGCAGCGATGCGTTGAGCATCACTCGCTTTGCCATGGACATGATAGTGTCGTGTCTCAAACTGCACGTCAGGTTTGTGTTCCGCAGCAGCAGAAACAGGCATGCACATGTTCCACTCCATTTAGTCATGCTGCTGTCAGAGGGTGAGCTCTTCAAACGCAGAGTCACTCACCGGCACCAGGAAAATGCTTGGAGGCCCATTTAAACCTGCTCTCATTCCCTGGCTGGGACTCAGATTGACAGCTGTGATGTCAGAGGTCTGCTTCAGGTGTCGCTGCTGGCTTCACGACCTGGAATACTTGCTTTTGATTCACTTTCACACTCGTAATGCATTTTTGGAATCAACGACAACCTGCACACTATAATAATAAACACGTTTAGAGGGGTCATCTGCTGCCCCCTGGTGGATGTCAGTATTAAGTACAATATACACACACTGGATGGGATATTACCATACACGAGTTTGCTGGCAGGCCTTTTCTAACCTGATAGAGACGTGTATTTCACAAGAAGGTGGATCATGATCAGAAACTAATGGGATCCATAAGTACAAGCCAAATGCCAAATGATTACGGCTACAGGCCTTCCAGTGTGGTTTTTGATAAGACATGATTGAATTAAAGGTAACCGTCAGAGGTTTGAGCTCTGATTAGTGCTATTCTTCTTTGTCCATTTCA
Source organism: Brachionichthys hirsutus (assembly GCF_040956055.1). NCBI lineage: Eukaryota > Metazoa > Chordata > Actinopteri > Lophiiformes > Brachionichthyidae > Brachionichthys > Brachionichthys hirsutus. The sequence goes on along the minus strand of NC_090900.1, from coordinate 7,806,887 downwards.
TTCTTATTATAATGTGAAAACATAATTAATTAATGCTGAAGCTGATCAAAACTAAGCATTTAAGATTGGGCGATGCTTTCCTCTTCAAAGTGTTTTAGTCCAGAAGCCTCATTCTTTACATAAGAGTAGAAAAGAAAAAGAAACGGCACTCAACCCCACCTCCCCCAAGGCCAAACAGCCCCCTTTCATTCAATCAGCCTCTAGCTGATAAGTGTGAGTGACAAAGAAGTTACCCAAAAAGAAACCTTTGGCTCCAATGTACTGCCCTGAAGCAGGTATTTAGATTACAGTCAAATATGAGTGTTCAATAAGAATGACATGGTCGTTTTAATAGTGTTAAAGAGAAACCACCGGGAAAATGATGATTTAATGACGTTTACAGATTTTTATTTGATTCATGTCTTGTTGATTTTCTTTCAAAAGGCATGAAGATAGAAAAGACAGAAATGGGTAATGAATATAAATATATAAAGAGATATATTATCTTTACAGTCAGTAACATCACACAGAGGCTTAAGCTATGAGGCACAGCACTTTGGATTACTAAAATAAGTCTGACCAAAAGCCACGTAGGACACAGGCTGCATGGTAGCTACCACGTTCCTTCATGCAGCGCTCGACATTCAAGCTGTCTTACCTTGTTTTATAAACAATAGAACATCTTTTTTACAAATATTCAACAACTTCCTTCTACCGTTGGCTATGCAAAAAAAAAAATCATACTAAGCCCCACCGTTTCCCCGAACCCGTGTGCAGTGTCTTCCCAGATATACCTACAAATACCCCAAAATACAAAGTAGCCCACGTCTTTTACAATCAATCACTAACGTTGATTACAAAATGAGTACCATGCTACAAGGTCAAACAAATCGGACTAATCCATTAGAAGAGGAGCACAGTAGTACAGTCAAGTACAAAGTGACAGAATAGGCCACATTGGTCAGAACCGGTCTATTTCAGCTGCTTGGAGTAAAATCAGACGGTTAAAAGAGCCACAGTCACCAACATCACGAGTCTGATTAAATAGCTACTGAGCATGCAGATTGTAAAGCCTTTTCTCTCAGCGCTCAGGAGCCAAGATGCTCGAGCAATATTTTCATAACGGCCAATAATAACAACAAAGATGTCAACAAAGAAGAAGAAATTAAGTAAAAGAGAAAATGGTGCGAGGGGAACTGAACAGCAAGAGCAAACACAAAGAACGACATCCACCGATATCAACGCAAATATGGAGCCACAGTCGAACATCTACGAAGTCGAACACGCAACCTCACGCATCGTACATCGGCCAGTATGCCTAGAAGTCTAGTATGGGATCTGATTCTGGTAATACTGGATGATGTCATAGGTTCTACTCCTGTAAGACAGAAAACACACATGCGAGTTTTGTAGAAAGACATTACAAAGAAGTTGAAGTGCTTTTTTATTTTTATTTTTGGTACTGACCTGTTGCTTAGGAAGCAGTTCTGGATAATTTTGATGATGAAGGAAGCTGCATCTTTCTCACTCAAACCAGGATTGAACCGCTGCCTAAATGTGGAAAAAGAGTCAAAGCGACACAGCAAATTACAATCAAAGCGCTTGTTGCCTCAGAGGACACATACAGACACATGCACTCACTTGAGCAACTTGATGGTCTGTCCTCTGAAGCAGGGCAGCCCAGTGTCAAGCATGAGCGTAACCAAGGAGACCACTCCATCCATGTAGGGCCTGATAAACAAGACAGACATATTTTTTAGTTGTTAGTTTAGCGGCCATTTTCATGGAGCGTCGAACATCTGCTTGGGCGCATGCTCACCGGACTGCCAGGTATCCCCTCACACACATCTCCATGAACCATTTGAACGGTGTCGCCTCCATCTTCCCGCCCATGATCATCACCATCTCATCGGTCAGCTTGATGTCCGGCTCCCAGCCGAGGTTCCCGCCAGGAGAATTTTCAAATATGAATCCGAAGTCTGGAAACACAAACAGCACAGATCAGGATTTCTGAGTGAACGTTGTGCATCGCTGCTTTCCAGGCTTCATCAGACCAGCCTCGTAAAAGAAATCTTAGTCTATCAGAGATGCATCGCCATTGAAAGAAACCAAAACAAACATCAGTTAAACAGAAACATTAAACCAAACTTGAATTATTTACACAACAAGCACTTTATATATCTACACTTTCAAATCAGATTCACTTGAATCTATGGACAAAACACTTGATTTTTTTGAATCAATGTACTGTGTGTGTATATTATCTTAACATATGATCTTTAGTAGTCAAAAAGGAAGGAAAAAGTCCTTTAGTTGTCATGATATTGGTAAAATGTTAATAAAAGGCCCAATCTCACAAAGAACGAGAAAAAAACCACATCATGATTACAACATGTTTGGATCAGCTGCTAAATCTAATAATCGTAATTCTTCCCCAAAACCAGATCCAGCCCTAAAAAGGTTTATTGAAATCAGAAGAAAACTTTTCTTTCAGGCCGTTTCACAAACATGGCTGATCACATAATCACTCGGAGGCTTCGGTGCCAGAGGGTCACATTGATGATATTGCTCAAAGTTTGGATGCGGTTTGAGAATTTTGTACAAAATATTTTCAAAAGTTTAGTAGAGGAAGTTATTTTTTCAGATTTTTGAAAAGATCATCCTCTCTCCCACGTAGCCATTCGGTTTTAACCGTGTTAATGAAATTCTCAAGTCAGCTCGACATGAACCATTGTCAAGATCGTTGACAATGCAATAAATGTACAGCTTATGCAGGCAGAGTCTTAAAGAGTTGTTGGAAGATAATAAAGGAAAAAAAATACTTAACTCAGTTTGAACACTGTTAAATCTGGAATGACCTTAAATTCACAAGAGCATTGATTCCACTTCATAAACGAACAAGATACACACCGATGTGGATGAGGTGCCCCTGGCTGTCCAGCATGATGTTACCATTGTGTCTGTCTTTTATCTGCAGCATGAAGAGCAGCAAGCTGTAAGCCGCCATACTGCGGATGAAGTTGTACCGCGCCTGAAAGGAGAGACTACCAAATTAAAATGTTTGATGTGCATGCATGGTGAGAAATATGGTGCGAACCAGGTGAGCATGAGAGCTGCACAAGGCGGACACGTTACGCATTTACCTTTTGGAACGCCAGAGTGGATTCATCTCCATACTGGTTCCTGAAGTAGTCGTACATCCCAAAGTCCGTCTGTCGGCCCAGCTGGTCCCGAGACTTGCAGTCCGGAATGCACTCGATGACGCCACACTGTGATGGAGCGAGAATTTTCATGGCAGGTGTCATCATAACAGTGGAAAGCAGGCCTTGAACTTTCAGAGAATCCTGTTGAGACATGAATTAGATGAATAGTTTGGCGTGAACTTACTCCGGGAGCTGTGGCCACCACCCTGTATGGAAACACGTAGAGATCCAGGCCCACCAGCTGGAAAATGTTTTTAAACAGGCTGATGATCTGAAGAGCCAACATGTCCTGTAGAACGAGGTAGAAATGGAAACGCAAATATGATGACATCGACTGGAAAGAAGATATGAATTCATAGGAGAGTTTGGTAGAAGCAATGGAAGGAGAAACCGAGACCTGTCTGCAGTCATCTCCAACTTTAAAAATGGCTGCCTGCCAGCAGATCCTCTTCACTTCCTCTTCATTCTTGTCATCTACTGAATCTGAGCGACACAGCAGGCCTGAGGGGAGGATGTCACGTTACACCATCTAAACATGACAGCTTGAGAATATCATTTAGGTGCGTTCAACATCAGTGATACCTTCTTTTTCCAGTTCACAGACTCCACACCGTTTAACTTTGAACTTTGCCAGGTAGGGAGCTTTGGCAGCACTAATCAGACACACAAAGAGTAACCTGAAATGGTGTTTGTGAATTGATTTCTCTTGGCGGTTACAAGTGTAGAAAACTGAAATCCACCTCTGCATGGGGTTCCCAGACTTGTAGTCTATATCCAAAACTATGGCCTCTGGGTTACTGGGAAGATAGCAGCCCGGTTGGACTTTGATCTGCGACAAGGCTTCCAGACAGGCCCTCTTCCTCTCCTCCCCTTTGGGAAAAGGCCTGATGAAGACAAACAAAAACAATTTGAACATAAAGAGATTCTGCACCTCTGTGATTGCGTTTACTGGGAATATTGTGCATGGGTATCCCCTGAACAACATCAGACCACGGTGACAGTTGTCCCTGCTGTAAGTCACAGAGGGGAATTAGTGGGGTGGAAAGTAATAGAGACAAGGACCCAGAGCATTTAAAGTGCTACCCTTGACAGCTGCAATTAGTGCTATAATGAGGGCTGATGGGAATTTTGCCTCGAGGGTATAGGGTGGCAAAACACTGTGCAAGAGCCAGACATAATGGGGACTGTTAGATGATGACTCATCAGCTGCAGAGTGTACACTCGGGTAAACATGCAATCAGCTGTGCAGCACACACACCGTCTTCCAGACCGGTGCACAATCAGAGTGACGTTACAGCAATCAAGGGGCCCAGAGGACCACTGAGGTTTGAGGAAAAGACGCTGCATGCTAAAACCAAAGCCGAAACGATGAACTCGTACTTGATAGTGGCCGATACGTTGGTGATCTTGTTGAAGAATTCAAATTCTCTCTGGTAGAAATCTTTAGCAGGGCCGGAGAGAGAGCCGGTGATCTCCTCCACCATCTCCTCCAACAGCTCACCTATGTCAGCTGCACAGAGAAACGAGCACACTATCCTACCGCTGTTCCTTCAGGTGCTGCTTCACAAACAGAACGCGACGAGCGACATCTCACGGTCTTTCTGGCTTCCCTCCTCGCACAGGAATATGTTGGTCTTCATGTTCCAGATGAACTGATGAGCCAAAAGTTGAGACTTTTGAGCGGCCCACAGGATGTACTTTCTCACGTAACCCATCTGTTCCGGTTTGTCGGAAAAGAGAAAGATGATGACAGATTTCATAATAATAATAATGAAGATATGTGTGCTCCAAATTCCTTCCCTTAGTCATGAATTCTGACACTAACCTTGTCATAGCGAAGCGCTTGGACGATCTGAGGGATGTAAAACAGAATGGCATCCTAGAAATAGTGTAAAAAAAAATCATTCATTAAGTCTGAATAATAGATCACAGGACATCCAAATCCATTCCAGAGGGAACAGAAAATATTGACCTAAAGGTGTGATGCTGTTGAGTCTTGACTTTAATGTGGGAGACTAGACTTTTTCTTTTTTGTTTTTTTTTAGTGGCTGTGATAAATAAAAAGGCAGAATTTGCTTTTGGGGTCGCATAAAATCTTGAACCTTTTATACTCTGTTTTGGCATGGTGGTATGTTTACGTATATGAATCACCTTGCTCACAGCACATCAATATTCAATTACAACCCTGTATCATGATGAATGTAGTCTTCACTGACAGTCTCTGGCTGTGTCTGACACTTCAGCTCCTACTGAGAGTTTGTTCCCCACTAAAGGGACACTGCAAAGATTTCAGCGCTCCCCTCAGATGTGCTGACATTTGTAAATCTTAAATTATAAGCTTTGGTTTAGTTACTTTATTTCCTTTTATGCTATTTTTAATAAAGTTTTTTTTTAAATTTACTCTTATTTGAAGAAAGTAAGCGTCCTTTTAATTTAACATCCGAGTTGTGAATCTTTTCTTTTATTTAAACATTAGGCATTTATAATGTTGTTTTCTTTAACACCACAGGTGAAAGTTCCTCGTTTGCTGTATTCTTTCAGTAATTTCAGGCAATTACGACTTTGCCTCCTTTTTTTCAAACTGAGCAGAAATTGTAATTTTATAATCCACCCTGAAAAAATAACGTGAATTTTCTTTCACAAGGAGGAAAAACAAATGTACGTGGCATAAATATGACCGTACAGGAGGAAAGGAACGGAGCACTTTGACCCCGTACTGGGCAGTGAGTGGGTGAGGAGGGTACAATGAGGAGAAGTAGGAGAGCCCAGTTGGAGGATCTGCTGGTGCCCAGCAAAGGATGTGACTCAGCTCTGGAGAGTCAGCATCGATCGTGTGCCACGTCACCAGGAACTGCAGGGAAACAAAAAACAGAAGACAGTTACCGTACCCAACTTAGATCCTATACGATTCTATCAGCCTGAATCAAATGGCCCATTCCTCTTAGTTAAATATGGCAGCAAAGTCTCAAAGTACTAACTGGCCCCAAGAGGAAGCTGTGTTTGTAGTCGCTAAAGTGACTGGAAGGTGTCAGGGAGAATTTTCCACTCGATTATGATGGCCTTCAGGGGAAGCAGTGCTGTGCTTCCCTGCTTCTTTTTCAGACACATATAAGGCTCATTAAGAGCTCAGTCATGCACGATTAAACGAAGAGGACCAGAAGACGCTGGAGGGAACTAGGACTCATTAAGGGCAGCAATGCTTCCCAGCTGAGAAAATAATGTGGCCACTTGACAGAAAACAGAACACTTTTTCCATTTGTACAACTTTTGTGGCAACTAAACATTAAGCAATGGAAACTTCAAAATTCACAAGCCAAAATATTTTCTTTCTTTCTGTCATAATTTTAAAATGCTTTGAAAATGAGTGAAGAGGAATCAAGGCAACCTCAGCATTTTCTGCCAAACGCTGCAGATTCCTGCCTATTAAGGAAAAAAGAGCACAGATGAATCCTCAATTAAATACAAAATTAGGCCGAGGAAATATTTAAATCACTCTAGATCTTCAGAGTCAGTCATGTAAAATATAAAAACAGAATGGAAAGACAATAATTTGTATTGGGCAGGAGGGGGGCCTCACCTTGACCGCTTCTGGAACATCACACACGGCAGCTGGATCCATCCGCACCAGCCGCGTCACCTCGGAGACAATGGCCTCTGTGTTTTTAAATCTGGAAAAAAAAAAAAAAAACAGAATTTTAAACTGGAGAAGTCCTATTGATAACAGTCTGTTCAAAACACTGCCGCTGTATACGTTCGTATATATTGTATTATTAATGGATTAAGATCACAACATGAAACACGATAAGAAAGAGGCATTACAGCCAATTAAACTGAAACGTTGCAGTGATTTTCATTGAGCTTGAAGTAGTGTGAGATGTGGTCACAAGTGTGTGTTGGAGTACGGGCAACATTCAAAGCACTGGCTCAGCAAAACATTGAACAAAATTAAACAAGCTCATGTGTGAAGTTTTAAAACCCCGTATACATAACTTCCTGCACAAGGCTATCTATTGCAGTGAGAATGAAATGACAATTCTATCACTATATATCAGATAATTATATGTTTGTTTCTCTGTGCACCTCGCAGGAAGTTGCAGGGCAAGGTAAGGCGCGATACTCCAAGCCAGGTTGATATTGTCCTTCCACTGCTTCTCTGTCAGACTGATGTATTTGGACCTCCAGTTAGCGATGCTGGTCTCCACCGATTGCTCTGTAGCTATAGCGAGCTCCTGAGTGGACAGCGGGTTGTACCATATGGTCAGCCTCTCAATCTCACTGGCCTAGAGAGAGAGAGAGACGCACAAGAAACAGACGCACATTCATCATTACTGGATGCTAAAGTGTCAAAAAAAAAATGTTGAAATGAAACACTTTGATGACATTTTCTGAAGGTCAAGAAAATAATAATACCAGTAAAGCCAGTAAAAGAGTTCTGCGTTTCATATAGTACTTGTGCAGCTGAGATCCTCGGTTGCTTTTTTTAGATAATCCTGAAAGAGGATAGCAGAAATAAATGAAGAGCGGCTTCAAGCAGACGAGTTCATCCACATTTGATATCTCGAGCGTGTTTTACCTGATTTCTTGGATATGGTAGACATCCCAGAGGACAGCGGGTAGGTGTTGATCCATCCCTGGGCCGCCTGCTGCCTCTGGCCAACAGCTGCATCCAGATTGCTGCGACTATCTGCCACCGTCATTACAGACAGGCTGTTCACTGACATGTCCTGGGGATCTACACAGAAAGAAACATTGTCCACCCATCCCATGAATAATTTTAAATTTATCAGGAGCATCTGAAATTTTGAAAATAATCATATTTCAGTTTATCTTTTGGACTCAATCCACAGTTCTGACTACCTTCACCTTCAGAAAAAAGACAGTATATCCAGCAGATGTGTTTGGTTAACGGTAAAATATCAAATAACTTTCCTGCAGAGTTCACATTCACAGCTCGAGTTAACAGATTATAAGATTCCTGTCAGAAATGATGAATACACAGATGACCTGCCAAGCTGTGTGAAGTCCCCAATTCTGTTCTCAGGAAACCTCCGTATGAAAGCCGTACCTGGAGGAACCAGCTGGCTGGCAGCCAGATACTTCTTGTCAGACTGCAGACTGGCGTAGAACTTGATTATTATACTGATGTCTTCTCTCAGTCTCTTATCAGTCTGAGTGGGAAATTTGGGAGTGACGCTAAACAAAGAAAGAAAGTAAAGAAGTCAGTGCAGGCATGGGCAAACTACGGCCCGTTGGGATTTATAATCCGGCCCGCCAAACTTGCCCAAATTATATCATTAAATTAAATTTCACTATAATTAGACCTCATTCATTTTTCCTTTTCCCTGTACTGCTACCTGTAAAAGGCCAAATCATTTCATGTAATGGATTTTATATGTCATTTATATTAGCTCACACAAACATCCATCTGTTCCAGGCCCGGCCCCTCTGTACAATTTTAGAACCCATTGTGGCCCCCGAGTTAATGTGGCCCCCGAGTTAATGGAATTAAGTAAGCAAGTTTTCTTCTTGGCCAAAAACCTGAAATAGTCAAAAGCCGTGGAATAGATCTTCTCTCTGAGCACATTCCTTATGGTGGCATTTGTCACAACATCAGCATGCAGGAGGGTCAGACCCAGAGTCAGCAGTCTGAAAAAAAGTTTTAAAAAAAAGTGTTTATTGTTTTAAAATTATCACTACAACATTTCATATTAAAAACAATTAATTTAATGTTGGGACACGCCACCTGAATCTTGGTCCAATGGCAGCAACGTGTCGGTTCAGGCTGCTTTTGGGCCCTCCAACACTCAGAGACAGAGATCGCTGCAAAATGGCAGTGAAAATCTCCACCTGGTCAGCGCTGCTGTACTTAGCAATCTCAAACCTCTGCACCAGAAACTGAGGAACACAAAGAAGGAATGAGGAGAATCTGCAACTCCAAAGTAGTTAGATAAAATGGATTTCATGAATGAAAAAGGGACATATACATTCACAATGAAGAGATTTGAAAAATAACATGTCCCTTTGGGGGAGCGTCACAGCCCCATAGATTGAAGTGGATACTGAAGTTAACACTATTATTGTTGGTTTGTGTTCACGTCTGTGTGCCCCTGACCTCTATCCAGAGGAAGTGGGGGATGACGTCCGGCGGACAGGGTGCAGGTTGACTCTCCTCTGAGACAGCCAGAGGGCCGACCTCGACCTTAGTCTCCGAAAACAAACCCATCTTCAGCTCCACCGTCATCTGCCACGCTCCTGCCATCTCACGCAATAACTAGGGATGCGAAAAAGAGAAGCGGAGAATGAATCTGTTCTGCGATATATCGCTCACCAAGAAATGCATTCATTTAGTAAACTATTCCTCTGATTTGCAGATACGCATACCGGCACTTCAACGCCGTTGTGTGCAGCCAGGAGCCATTCCCAGCAGGCGATGGTGGTTTCCATGCCGTGTTCTGTAAACATCTTAAGAGGAGACCAACAAAGATGGTGCAGGAGCAGAGGATCGCAGTCTGAAAACATGCAGTGACCATAAATGAATGTCAGCAACAACAACAGCCACCATTTCTGAAAGACAATAAATATATATTCAGATGATGCATAGCTGCTCACTTTTCATGGTTATGAGAAGGGCGGCCATCTTGAACATGGATTGGGTGAAGGCCTCTGGGTCTTTACTGTCCAGAGCAGCAGTCATCTGATGGGTCATCAGCTCGGTGAGGTCGGACTGGCTGTGAGTCGCCTGCGAGAACTGGATCATACCAGCCACCTGGGCAGGACGGGGAATTGATGAATCATACTATCGGCAGAAAGTCTCAGAAAGTCTCAGAAAGTCTCAGAAAGCCTCCTCGTTGCCGTTTAATTAACAATCACCTCTCCTGTGTAGCGATTACGCAGATTCAGTGACGCCATGAAGTTGGAGTAGTCCTTCTTCACACATGCTGGGATCTCTATCAGCTGGGTGGTCTTGTGAAAAACACAGTTTATGGTTTACATAAGGCAACAGAACAACAAGCTAGTTGTGCATCTGGGCTGTAGCACTGCTGACTATACTGATGGTGTAATGAAACCGTTCTCTGCGCGTTCAATGCTCAAACCAACCTGAGGGAAAGCAGCCTGTGGTTGGCCACAGGGTAGAGGATAGCACCAGTATTACCAGTTAGTCAAATGGGCAACCAGTCATTCAATCCACCCGTCCATAGCAGGTAAGTAACCAGGTAGCCAGCAAATCGGTAAACCAGCCAAGCAACCACGTAGGCAGTTCGGTGCAGTTTAATAAAGACAAAATACAACAAATGGAGCAAATGAAAAAGACAGAAAGAGCAGAAGGCAAGCACAGAACACACAGCATGGACGGGTAAGCACACACAAGACAAACGCACTGTAAACAATTAGATCCCAAATGTTTAGCGCTATAGTATACATACAGAATGACACATGTACTGTATGTGCTGCGTGTCAACAAAGACTGTCAAAGTGGCTAAATCTTACATTTGTTAACTTAGAAGTCATTAATGCAGGACAAATATTAATGAGCATCAGATAAATGTTCAAAGAATGTAATTAAAGGCTTGAGGCATTCTCAGTGCTACAAAAAAAAAAGATATATTAAAGGCCAAAAAGGCTGTTGTGGTGTTTGACGGTGTGTCTCTAAGCAACAATAAGCTGTTGGAAAGGTTTGCCTGTGAACTCACGCCTAGTGTTGTGCTCTGCCTGTTGTAGCCGGCGAAGTGCAGGATGCTCTCTGTGGCCATGGCCAGGCCGGTGTGCTGCGACAGTCCTGACAGCCAGTTCTGGTGCTTGTTCAAGTACTCCTGTAGGAGGTGCAACACACAGGCGAGTCAGAGTAAAATAGACAAAAACTAAAACGGAGAAAAAAAAGAGAAAGAAGAGTGCAGCGACTCAACAAGGATCCCAAGACGCTATTTGAGGTACAACAGCTGAATTTCACCAAAGTTACGTTATGATTTATCTGACAGTGTGTTGTGGTTCATCTTACTAATGTAAGAAGAGGTAACGTATCTCCACTCTGCTGAAACATAAAAGTACATCGTCGACTTACGACCACAATTGGTTCCGAGTGTTTTGTCGTAAATCGGCCCATGTTAAATTACGGTTAGTATATTATGCATGATTCTCTAAATGAGGAGCAGAAAGAGACAATTTCCTCTTGGTAGACATCGTGGGTGGGATGTCAGAAACGGTCGTACACTCGATTCGGTCGCTCACTTTCCGGTATGTCGTTAAAAAGAAATGTGGTAAACAGACAAAAATAAACAACAGAGCAGTGCGGTCGTAAATCGACCTGTCCCTGTAAATAAAATCACCTGTAGGTGGGATTTTGTGACTGAAGGGGCCCACTTCATCGCCTCTTTGAGGATCTCTCCACAGCGGGCAGCAAAGTCCTTCACTATGCTCTACAAAGAGAAATGGAATACCAGGATCTGGTTATTTATTTAATACTAGTAAACAATGTCAATAAAATGCATCCTTGCACTATATCTTGAGACTAAGTAGAAACAGAAAAGATACACACAGCTATCTATCACCAAAAAATGTAGGAGGCTATTTAAACCATGGACCAATTCAAGATGACCTGCTGTCGAGGCCTCAAATGGCTTTAACAACAACACTGTGCTGCCCTCTAGAGGTGATACGTGTAATTACAGTTGACGCTCACCTCTCGGGCCTCATAGGTGTCAGGGACAGTGATGCTGTAAGGGGTGTCAGGAATGTCATAGTATGGCTGGTCCTTATGGATGTCCTGAATCAACACAGAAAACATTTTTCAAAACTGAAACCCCTATTGTTGCACAAATCTAAACTCCAACGCTGTCCAAACAATGTCTAAACGCTGCATCGGTGTTATGTTCACGAGTTCTACACTGACACTTACAGCACTTAGTGAGAGAGAGAGTGTCTGCAAGATGTCCAACATGGTCTTCAGCACACGGCCGCTCCAGAGCAGATGAGGGAATCTGGTAGAGGTGAAACATTTCAAATCTAGGATTCACACTGCTACTGTATTATGACACGAGAATGTTGGCAGACACATTTCTTGAGCCGTTTACACTCACGACTCAGCTAAACCAGAGAGGTATTTGTCTGCCACTCTACGGATCCTCTTATGCGTGTGATTGAAGTTGACAAGTAAAAATTGGGCATGGCGCTCCAATTCCTCTTCATGCTCTTTGGTCTTAGGCTAAAAAATCAGAAATATATTTAGAATAATATTCACTGAAAAATAAGATAAACAATCAAGGTTTTTGAAATTATTATTATTATTTTTTAAAGAAACTACACTAGCTACCTTTTCAGCCATCATCTGGAGGAAGACATCAAACACCTTATCTCCAACACAAATAATGCACTGCATCATTCCTGTGGCGATAAATCATGAGAATTTGAGAAAATAAATGACAGAAGATGAGTAAAGGGATGCCCAAACATCTGAGAAGCTCTCACCAGACTTGTCTTTCTGGATGGCTTTGTCTTCAAAGTATCGAAACATGACCTGGAACCTGTCAGGATCGTTGGACCGCAGCATTCTGGAAGAGCACAAGAGAGATATTGATTACAAAGTTTAACAGTCATGACAGAATGGGAAAAAGAAAACCTAATGGTGTAAGCCAGAAATGTAAGTGTAATTGAGCTGACCTCATATATTCTAGTCTGTAGACTGACAGCAGGTATGTGCACATGGCAAAGTCTAGCTTGTTGATGAGGGCAGAAACTTCGGGAGGCGGGTCGAGGAGGTTGCTTATAGTTGCCCGCAACTCATTCAATTCAGCCTGAATGACAGAAAAGGAGAATTTATCAGATACGCTCGTGTTTCTGTTTTCGGCTTATTAACTACATTACTGCAAAACAAAACTGTAGACTGGGAACGCTATACCGGCGTGACTGTATCGTTCTTCAGGGCGGAGTTGTACTGCAGTTCAGAGCGAAGAGGTTCTCCACTCGGAAATGTGAGGAGAGGAGATTTGGTGGCAATCTCACAAACACCTTCATACCACTCATCTGGCCAAAGCCCTGGAAGGAAATCTATTATCCATACAGGTCATAGCCAAGTTCTAGAACATCCGCATTAACCTGGGAAAATTTTGGTTTGTTTGTGGAAACTATTGCCCTAAAAATAAAATCGTTGAGGAATCATTTAAATATCAGCTCCAGCTTGATGTGACACGGACTGTCCATCAAACACGTCCTATTGCTGAAGTCCTTGCTCACCCGATCCTTCCACAGCGAAGCCCATGACCACAGAGTACAACCAGAAGTCCCTGAACAGCTTCTGGAGACGGGGCTTGGCCTCTTTGATTGGTGGAAGCCGGCGGGTCAACTGTGAGTGAGGAAAAATAGCGAGAAATAGGGTAGAAAATGCAAAGACAATGAAACTGCATTGCAAAATTGATCAAATTCTGTTAAAAGCTACACAAAAGAATGGGGGGGGAGCAAATCTTATGAGTTATGTCGCACAACAAATAAAAACAAACACATAAAATGTGTTGCAAAATAATTCCTTTCTCACTGCTCATCCTTAAATAGTGAATTAACACAAAATCTTCTGAGTAGATGAGCTGACTTGTGAAGAGTTAAAGATTTGAGTCAGTCACTGAACTTTTAGTTCTGTTTGATCTGGTCTATTTGTTCAGGAGGAGCCCACATCAAAGTTCACTTTTGTATTCAATTTTCTGCTCTTAGTCCCACAAACAGATGCAAAACAACACTTCCTGCCAGCACACAGGGAAGGTAAGACAATCTACAGACCAGCACTGCTGTTTAGTCAACTTTAAATAAAGGTATTCTATTTTCAGTCGGTGAAGACTACCGATTTCTTTATTGACCTATTGATTAGTATAAATCCTTCTGCTGGAATCGTATGATGCTTTGCTACATCCACCCATTCCTTCTTCTTTGGCCTGCAGGATGTGGGTCATCGCTGTCATTTACGTGGCCTGTATTCTGGCCAGTCCATCCCTGGCCGGGATCAAGGACCTCAGCTCACACTTCAGTGACTCTAACCCAGACCCCAGAGGTCTTGAAGAGGGGGCAGTGGATATTGAGAACATACCCTTGGAGTTCCACAAAGAAAACACGGTTACTAATGACCTTATTTTTGATGGCTTTGAGGATGAAGATTATATTGATTTCGATAAGATCCTGGCTGCAGGCAGCGACGACTACGTGTGAGTATGAACTCTTTTTACTCCTGGTTACTTATTTACCTGTGAACCATTTGAAGTGCTCGACAGCACCTGTGATATCTTTCAGTGAAGGGGACGAGATAGATGAGATTGCCACACCAGCGCCAGATATCGACATCTTCGCTGCACCCTCTGACCCAAAGATTCGCCGTGCCAGACTTCTGCAGCTGTTCCACGGACGCACTCGCCTTCAACGCATCAACATTGTCAACGCCCATTTCGGTTTCAACCTCTATCGAAGTCTGCGTAACGACGTCAACCAGACCGACAACATCCTGTTGGCGCCTGCTGGGATCTCCATCGCTATGGGCATGATGTCTTTGGGAGCAGGTCCGGGAACCCGTGATCAGATCTACGGGGCTTTGGGATTCGCCGAGTTCGTCAATGCCAGCCATCACTACAACAACGACACCGTGCACAAGCTCTTCAGGAAGTTGACACACAGGCTCTTCAGGAGGAACTTCGGTTACACTCTGCGCTCTGTGAACGATGTCTACGTAAAGAAAGACGTGCCTGTGAAAGACGCGTTCCGCACGGAGACGAAGGCGTACTATTTCGCAGAGCCGCAGTCGGTGGACTTCAGGGACGCTAACTTTTTGGACAAAGCCAACCGTCGCATCCTAAAGCTGACCAAAGGGCTGATCAGGGATCCTCTTAACAGTGTCAACCCAGATACGACGTTGATGCTGCTCAACTACCTGTACTTCAAAGGTGAGTGCAGACAGAGGCGCGCTGTCCTCCACCTAACATCAGATAATCTCGGAATATATAATCCAGAGCTCATTTGTTTTCATGACCAGGAACATGGGAACAGAAATTCCCCAAAGACATGACTTACTATCGCAACTTCAGAGTTAATGAAAGGACAAATGTCAGAGTGCCCATGATGACCAACAAGGGGAACTATCTGGCTGCTGCAGACCACGAGTTAGACTGTGACATCTTACAGGTGAGTATACCCTCGCACTGATGTGGGATTTACACTATTTATAGCTACGTTGCTGATTGATAACCAAATACCTCTTCTTATTTTCAGCTCCCGTACACGGGACAAATTAGCATGCTCATTGCTCTGCCGAGAAAGATCACTGGCATGAGGACCCTGGAGCAGGACATCTCTCCCACCGTCGTCAACAAGTGGCTCAAAAATATGACAAACAGGTCAGCAGCCCAAAAAACTAAAACTAAATATAAATAATAATACGTTCTAAAGTTCTTCAATGGGGAGCTCCTTTAGAGTTGATTTTAAAGAAGTCCAATGACCGGTTTTTGGATGCCACTCCCCAGGACCCGAGAAGTGGTGATCCCTCGCTTCAAGCTGGAGCAGAACTACAACTTGATTGAAAATCTGAAGGAGATGGGCCTCACTGATTTGTTCCAGGAGAGAGGAGATTTCTCTGAAATGACTTCTGAAAAAGTCGTCATGAATCGGGTGAGTAAAACTGAATCCTGTTTCTACCACGAGATGGCCAAGCAAGGACATAAAATAAGGTGTTTCGGTTATTCCGTCATTTGCAAGGAAACCTTATTAACTTCAAAACAATAATCACTCTAAGCTATTTCTAATGTAGCTCCTCTAATCTCCCTCCCCAGTTGAAGCACCAGGGAACCATCACTGTGAACGAGGAGGGGACAGAGGCTGCTGCGCTGACCCAAGTGGGCTTCATGCCCCTCTCCTCTCAGATCCGCTTCACCGTGGACCGGCCCTTCCTCTTCCTGATCTACGAGCACCGCACAGATTGCCTTGTGTTCATGGGCCGGGTGTCCAATCCTTTACAGAGCTAAAGTTGACCAAACAGCTAAAGTGATCTGTAAACGTTCCCTGTTCCTCTCCTACTAAAAGAGAATAAGCTACAGCGCTCTTAGTGTTGTTAGTACAAATCTGCATGCATCAAGTAATGACTCTGAATGTGTATGTCAGGATGGGGGGGGGGTCTCTATATTACGATTTATAAGGGAGCGCTCTGAACAAAAACGTTCAAAAATCCCAATAGCAATAAATTACATTTAATTATTACTTCACTGTATTTTTCAGCATATCTGAATACACTGAAAGAAACATTCACATTATTAATGCAGCACATTTAAGAACATCTAGGTTGTACGATAGTAACATCATTGAGCAGTGATCTGGTGACACGGACATGCTGCAGCAAGCAGGTCAATATTTGCTAGTCGAGTTAAATGCTAACTAACCACTCAGATTCACACACGTAGATCATTTCACTGCGTAGGTGGGCAGCATTATCCAAAGACGAGCAATTGGTGCACAAATACTCACCACAGCAATTACTGGAATTAGGACTCCGAGATTTCCAGCGCTACTGGATGACTATGGGAAATAAAGAGTTTTAACTAATCACCAACATTCTTCCCGTGCGTTTCATGTTTCATGCTTATGTGTTGCATTTAAGGGACGCACCTTCAGCGCTGGTCCCTTGTCAGAGGCCCTCTCACTGGCTCTCTTTCCTTCGAGGCCCAATTGGACAAACAGCTCTAAGAGGTTCACCATCAGTTCGTCTTCCAGCTGCTCCCCCTGCAGGTTGGCGGCAATGTTGGCCAAAGCGTTGATCACTGCCAGAGAGCAGTGTCTGGGAGGGGAAAGAAAGGATTTGATTCATCGGCTATAACAAAACAAGAAAATCCCAATCAAGAGAAATACATTTCCACCTTCTTCTGACTACATTTCCTTCTTCTACAGCATTTGACCTTTCCCGTAAAATGCCCGTGTGACGCTACACGTCATGTCTGGTCGACAGGTTTGTACATTTTTTGCGTCTCAGACAGTACTGCTGTGTGACCAGCATGCCATCAGATGCTGACCTGTAGCCTTGATCTCTGTAATCTTTGGTAGCCGAGTAGACCACTGAGCTGGCTTTCACACTGATCTGCTGGAACAGGTTCCACACCTCCTGGTAGATGTATTGCTTCAAATAGAAAGAGAGATGGGGCGAGAGTGAGTGAGCAAATACAAACAACTTAAACTACAAATAACATTACCAAGACTAGAAAAGCACTCGGGGAGCGCAGACCTCCGCCGAGCAGCTCATTCCACTCCTAATTGGATTTACACCATTCACATGTTGATCTGGATCATCATCAAAAGGTCCTAAATTGTTCTTGGTATCTTTATACACCAACCATGAAAAGTAAAAGTGATGTGTGTTTTAACTGATTTTTGAATCCGTAAATTGAGTTTTCAATGTTAAAATGTAATATTTTTTCCTGATTCCATTCTGGATCCGATCAGGATTAAATTCGGTGGTGAGATAGAGCCCCCCACCCTACATGACTTTGTCAAAGTCCATAAATATCAGTCAATAATCCACCGAGATATTGGTGATAAATGTGTGAAATAACGGGGTCAAGGTGTCGCTGGTGCATCTTTGAACTGACATTTCCTGTGATAACCATGCAGCCCAGCTGGTCGATGATGAGCACGTCCAGCTGTGATGGCGGTTGACAGAACTTCTGCTGAAGGATTTGTAGGATGTGCTCCATGACTTTAGGAGTGTCTCTCAAGGCCACAGCAATGTGGCCCAGTGCCCGAATGGTGTGATCTGGGATCAGGTGGGCCTCCCTGGCAGATAGACAACTTTTATTTTTGGACTGGATGTTCATCTTTGTTGCAGATTAAAAATATATACATAGCACAGCAGAGCTTTTATTCCTACCAGACATGCTGCTTACTTGTCATTTTCCTGTGAAATATATAGACGGTTGGAAAGACTGGCCAGAAAAGCCTCCACAATCACCTGGTCCATGGTCAGACCAGCTTTCAGACACCTGAGAGATGAAGTGTAAGAAAAAATAAATCAATATGAGATTAAAACTCTTTTCTAATAACCGTTGCTCCAGTTGTTTGTGTCTGACCTGCATATGTTGTCGATGGAAATGTCTCGGAGCTGCTCGTACATGGACGGCTGGTCTTTCCTGCCTGACAGGAGGTTGAAGGTCGACTGAGAATACTCATTGGTCACATTTATCCTGATTTCCCCTGTGCCTTAAAGAAAAGTAGTGATAATAAGACAAAGACGAATACACACAATTAAAAGCAATGTGATCATAATTCAAAAACAACTATTACCATAAAAATGTTACCTTTTTATAAATAAATAAAAAAAAGCAGCAAAACTATGACATTTCCATAAACTGTAGAGGACAACGCAGATCAATCTGTAACCGTAAGTCCACTGTCAATTGTGTGCATTGAACTGATTCAAACGTCAACACTGTAATTCAACATGGTTATATCAGCACTGTTGTCCTTTGGCTCTGATCATCTGTGCTGTATTTTGGATGAAAATCTTCCTGATGGGCATTTTTACAGAAATGTTACACTTTTGTTTGTGTAATACATCAAATAGTAACACTTGTGTTTTGCACAGTTAGAAAAAAGAAAATAGGCATACCTGTGATGTACTGGCTATGATACTTGTAGAGTTTTATAAGCACAGGTGAAGGAACCACCAAGAAATCTCTGAGAGAGGTTGTGGCTGAGTGAGCAACGACTGGAAACCTCTCACACAGACGACCCAAGCCCTGAAAAACAGACCGCCGTGAGCGTTCGGCCCCTAAAACACCCTAACTAAGTCTAGCTTGCTATTCTTTTACCTGCAGGCAACAGATGAGGAGGGGCATGTGAGCAATGATGACTTTGCTGGACGTTTTTGACTGCAGTTTCTCTGATAATTTGGTGCACAAATTCTCAGCTCCTGAAAATAAACAACAGGAAGTAAGTTTGATGCAACCGTCGCACATAAGCCAACATCCCATTGATTGTAATTGACACTGATTGATTACCTTGCTCATCTTTGACGGCCCACACCATGAGGTCCACACAGGCAGCGTTGGCTTGGCAACGAAGCCTGAGGGGGCTCTGTTCCCCCGACAACCCCCCCGTGTCATGAAGTACTCTCTGCAGCTCTGACTGACTGCTGCTAAACTGTTCCAGCACAAAGTCGTGTACTTCCCGTACAAATGCCGGCTGCAAGGCTAAGAAAAATAAAGACAAAAGTTCATAACATTTGATAAAGTCGTCATTTAATTCAAAAGCCACACAGTCCTGGGATTAGAATGTGCGGCTTTATGCACGATAAACAGGCTATTTATGATGCTTTACCTTTCATGTAGTATAATGTGTCCCGCAGCATTTTGAATACACACACATAGAGAGGGTCACTGAAGGCTTTATAGCAGAGGTTGATTCCAGGATTTGACTTAAAAGGAAAACAGAATAACAAACAGCAAAGACACAGTAGATCAACTTTAAATCTAAAACTTACAATTTGTGTACAGACAGGTATGACAGAGTTACCTCCGCAACTTCCGTCATAGTGGCGTCAAGTGTTTTCAAAAAAGCATCTGAAACAAACTTCTTCACCTGTAAAATAAAAAATATGCACAGCCCAGGGTAAAGATGTAATATCATGCAAGCATACAGGATGGAGACATCAGAGGCGGTGGGAACGGCTCTACCATGCCAAGGAGCTGTCGGAGCAGCTCAACGGGCACCTCCACCTCATTTTCACCCACTCCCAAGAAGAGAGGAGACACTGAGAAGCTGGAGCTGACCGTAGAGAAATAGTAGTCTGGATCTACTGTGCTGCTGTCTGGGAGGTATGCACCTAGCATGAAGGAGAGCAGAGGTCAGATAAAGCTGGACTACATATGACTGGCTCCATGAAGTGAAACCACATTTGCACAGGCAGCCATAAAGTTAATCAAAAACATTCTATGTCTTACCCTCAAAGTAATGTGGGCCTGGGGCTGTGGGAGAGCAGGGCGAGTGGCCCCCAGGGTCTGTGCAGACCTGCAAGTCGGCACAAGAGAGATTTATCTAATTACTTGTAAAACAAAGAAATTAAACCATTAATAATAAAAATAAATTTAAATATGCGAATATTGGAACCACTACTTGTGTGACACACACACACACCTGCGCAGACGGATCCAGGTTTGTTCCAGTGTTTCTGCGCAGGCTGTCACTCTGGCACACTGTAAGCAGAGATGATGGCATGATCGAGCGAAAATCATTGAAGGACCTTCGCCGCACTCCTTCCGTTTCTTCTGTGACGTAGTGCGCCTGGGGCGAGTCTTTAGGGAACAGCTTCGACAGCAGGGCCTCATCCGTGTGGCTGTAGCGTCCAAACGCACGGGTCATCCCGAGCAGGCTGGGGACAATATGTCTGCACAGGTACGCTACAGGAACGAAAGCATCTATGAAGCTTTTTGAAGGACTTGAATTACACCATTTGTTTTCAGTGTCAAGTGTGTGTGTGTGTGTGTGTGTACCTTTGTCTTGATTATCAGGTGTTTGGCACATTTCCTGTAAAGCTTGCATAACCTCCATCACAGTGTTCAAGATCTGGAATGGCAATAATAGAAGATTATAATTTAACATATCATGATATTTTATTTTATCGCCGTGTCTTAGTCTCACCTCTTGTCGGGACTCTCGATCCCTCTGCGCCACATCTGCCAGAAGAGTAACTAGACAGAAACTGAAGTTTTCTGCAACTGGGAGGAATTCTAAACAGCAGAGATCGACATGAACAGAAATGACAAATAGAAAATTGTGCAGCAGATTTGACACACACAAAAAGCTGAAAACATCACAAAGTGAATACTGTCAAATGTGGAATGGACAAATAAATAGAAACTATTATGCATTTCATTTTTTTTTAAAACAATAAGAATATCAATAAATATTACTGCAGTACTGGAACAAGAAAATAGAGGCCATTGTGAAATCCAAAGGCCCCAGTATACAAGGATTGCTCCTACCCTTTCCTTTCTTTCCGGAGCTCTCCTCGATCCATTGGACCCGTGGCAGCCCTCGCAACAGGCTCAGTAAGTAGGAAACAAGCATGTTTTTGTGCTGCCGGAGTAAAGCAAATCATTACGCACCACAAACATCCGCATATGTTAGGCAGAGTTACTTTTGCACAATCAATAATGACCATGTAGGTGATGTATTAAAAAGGCTTCATAGCGGGATATCTTATGATCACATCCCACCTGCAAACCAGATTCCACCAGAAACACGGCCAGCGCAATTACTGCATCTCTGCGACGCACATCCAGAGTGAACACACCCCGAACTTCCACCGGACACATACATCGTAGTTTCTGGACCTGAATGAGAAAAGAGCAATCAAAATGCAGCAACTAATTATAAATACACGCAACGACATCTAACCTTTGGAATTACTGTAGGAAAATGTCAATAATATCAGACCCCTGCTGAGTAACTACTTTTAAAACACACTGGTCTTTCATTTAGCTACCTAATTTTGTTGCGTGTTAAATATTTTTCTACTCTGCATCCTGTTTCTTGTTTCCACCATTGTGCATCCACTGACTGTAACATCTTGATGATTTATGCTCCTGACGACAGAAGCTCAAAACGTAAACATTTGATAACTCACATGCTCTGTGACGCAATATATTCATTACCAGTATATTGACGAATGTGCCATCACATGATCCTCTCTATTGTATCTGATGTATGCAGTTTGACTTGCGTTAATACAGAGCAGTCTAAGGAGCGCCTCTCGCTCTTCAACATGCAAACCCGTTTAACTGCAATGGTGATCAATGCTGACTACAGAGGCTGCAATAAAAACTAAAAAAAGCGCCGCAAGAAGCGAACCCAATTCCTTTCCGCACAGCTGGAGATAAGGCTGCTGGAGAAAAGAAGATAATGCCACAGTGACGCGTCCACAACACAATGCAGGGTTAGCTTGGCTGTCAAGCGCCCGTTTAACATTGTGCGGAAGCAGAGCTTCTTGCTTGCCATTACTTTGCGCAGCTAATTCGCGCGTTTTTCTCTCGTCGTTTTATTGCCCTCCTCACCTTCTCGGCTGGTGCGGGACGTTGAGCCGCTAAAGAGCGCGCCAGGGACAGGACTGTGTTGAAGTAAAAACCCCTCGATCCACCTCCCGACACGAACATGTTTACCCCAACGTCAAACGAGCAGAGGCAGCGAGCGAAGCCGCAGTACGGCAACAGGGCAGGGACAATCCTACAACTACAAATGCAGTTAATTAAAGGCCAGGCAGAGACTATTGAATGACAGCGGCAGGTTAAATAAATCAATCTATCGATAACTGTTAGATTTATTCCGAGACGTCTTGCTTTTCTTTTCTTTTTTGCGTGACTTTAGTTCAGTGTGCGCTTTTGGTGCGCAGCGTTAACCTCTTTAGGACAACAAGCGGCTACGTCATCACACGGAACAGGAAGTGGCTAATTCGCTAGCAGTCAGCTGATAAAAAAGCGGCGGCGTTGACAGTCCTGACGGTCAAAGGTTTGTTTGTTAAATTCATTTTGCGTGAGCAAGTCTATCGACTGATTAGCTCGTCGACGCCACGTAGCTGGTGGAACGTATTAAATACATAAATATCTGAATCACCCCATGATTCAATGTTCTTTGGGCGTGACGTTGTCAATTATCGAAAATCGTCTTGATCGTGTCTTAAAAGTTGTACAAAGGCGGAGCTAACAATGTGAACCTCAGGTTCTGAATCAAGTATTGAAATCTTTCAGAAGACAGTTTGCTTCCGGTTTTGACATTTTGGACCGTTTTATGGATATTGTCATTGTTTGATCTTTCCTGACAAATTAGCTCTTAAAATACACAGCTTCGCTAAATTAAAGATCCTAAAATACGGTTTAAGGTGCTCCAAAAGTCTGGCAATTTGTCAAATTACTGTGTGTGCTCCACAGATGGCATACCCTAAATCCCACAACCCATTTGCAGATGATGATGAGGAGGAAGACGTAAAGCCTAAAACTTTGGGGTTTGATGACGACCCTGACGACAGTGGGTTGAGCGATGCAGAGAGGAGGCAGCGGTACCTTCAACAGGAAGTGATGCATAAATCTCAATCTGCTGTTGACAGCAGTTACCGTTCCCTCTGCCTCATCTATGAATCGGAGAAGATGGGTGTAGAAACCGCTGAGGTAAGAAATACTCATCAGTTTTAACCTGATAGCAAAAGGACTTCGCTGTCGCTGAAAGCCTAACATAAAATTATTATTCTCGTCGTCTGCCATGTTTGCTTTTCTTTGTCGTATCTACTTAGGAGCTGATGCGACAGGGTGAGGCACTAAAGAGGACAGACAAGATGTTGGACAACATGGATCAGAACCTGAAGACAAGTCAGAGACACATTACTAGTATCAAGAGTGTGTGGGGAGGCCTTGTCAACTACTTCAAAGGCAAGCCAGAGACAAAGCCACCGCCCGAGGAGCCGAAAGCTTACCAGCCCAGCGACAGGTTTGATTCAGTATGGTGTTGTTAATCAATTAGTTCATCAGCCTGAGCATCGTGTTAAAGATTGTTTTTCAATTATGTGATTAAAAAAAACGTAAAAAATTATGCTACATAATTCTGTCAGCAAATTAATCAAACTCAAGCAAGAGTATGGACAACTTCAACATCTACAAATTCAGACTTTACGAAATGGTTGAACCGTGCTTGTCTGATTTTCAGCTTACAGAGTGCCCTGTCCAGCAGCAGAGAACAGGAAGACGAGTACCAAGCCAGTCACCCCAACCTAAGAAAGTTAAATGCTGGAGGTAAGAGTGTGTACGTCAGAGGAAAATGTCCTCGCCACATCACAAATGGCTTCTATCATTCATTTCTATGTTAAAGGGTTTGGAGCTTCTGCATCTCCAGATGAGGGCTCAGTAAGACAGAATGGACACCCACAGAACAGACTCCTCAGGGAGGCTCACCAGACCATCGACAAAAATTTAGGTAAAAAATAAATTCCATCATTTACACTTCATAGAATAAGGTCTCAAAAAAACGTGCACTTGAAAACAAAGCAGTTTTGTAAGACAATTTATCCTTAGGTGGATAAGTGTATTTTTCCAGAAGTTTAGTTTTGTCAGCCAGTCCACAACTAAACCACGATGTGAATCATCTAGATGGGATGTCTGAAGGCCTGAGCAGACTGAAGAGCCTCGGACTCGGTCTCCAGTCTGAGATTGACAGCCAAGATAACTCCATTGATGCCTTGCTGAATAAAGCGGACAAGATGGATGTCAAGATCCAAAACACAAATCAACAAATGAAGAAGCTCAAATAAAGCAAACACCTGGACGGATCTTACAGAGACAAATGATGGCAACAGGTCGGCCCCTCGCTCGGCTCGGCTCTCCACCCTGGACTGAGTGGAGCCTATTTTATTCATATTTTCACCCCAAATAACTGAAAGGTCATTTGCCATTGATGTCAGGTTTACCCATGAATTCTAGTTTGGGTGAAAATTTGTCCTGCCCTCCACTCTTGTTTATTTCTTTGCTTTGAAGGGCAGACTAAAATCTGATGTATATGTCAAGGTCAAAGTGGCTTGCAAGCAAAAAGGAAGCTTTGTTGCACTTTTTTCTGAATGTCGTCTTTTGAATGAACTAAATTATCAGGCGCATCAGCTTGACTTTATTGCCAAACATGTACAGATGGCTACTAATTTAGTTTAATCACTAGTTGGCTCATATTTCAGGAAGAGCAGATGAACAGTTTGACAATTGTCTAAAGTCTTATGTTTATGATTCGTATTTCATTACTAACATGTTACTGGACCCGCTTTCACATTCGCGTGAAAACTCTTGAGGTGTTTTTTCTTAAGTCACCTTTGCCTTGCATGTAATTTGTGTTAACGTCAGACAAGCTTTTGGTGGTGTTTAATGATTCTGTTACCACTCTGATGCTTACTTTCAAGTTATGTTTGTGTGCTTTTGTGCACCCCCGAGCCTTACACAAATGATTTCTAATGATAAATATAGTGGATGTTGTAGAATGTGATTTCATAAATTTACGAGCTGTTAATTGAAAACCTCAAAAGTGGAAGAATTTTCTTCTTTTGGGAACATTTATGAGCAGTTTTATTTTTATCAGCAAAAATACAAGGCCGTTACAACACAGACATGTTACTTTGTATGTCATTCAGAAACACAATCAATAAATACATTTGTATGGCGGGTCTCAGTTTTTTAGTTTCCTTTCAAGTAGAGCAGCGATTCAAAATTGAATTTTCCTGGCTTGTTGAGGAATAATACTGCTGACAGCGATTTGAGCATCATTTTCTTGATGTGATGTAACAGGTGTAGAATTATGTCATTTTACAATACAAGTGCTTTGATTGCTGTTGAGAAAAATCTTGATAATATATTGAAATGCTAGTCCCAAAGTATACATGAGAGTCTGCATACAAGTATGCATTACTGTTACATGTTGCACGACTTTACAAAGAAAGATTCCTAATCTGTGAACCCTCACTGACGATGGCAAACTCATTCTAATAACAAAAGAGGCTGAATTTACTTACTCTAATCAAAATCAACTAAAATATCTCTTGCAATAAGATGCTGATTATTGCTTTTGTTTGTTTTTTTTCATCGTGGGATGGCTGTACATATTTGTGTTTACTGTATTGAATCTGTTGTGTACCAGCTATGTAGCTCGTGTCAAAGTGTCTATTCATTATCATTCCTCTCTGCTGGACCAGCTGCTCTGACCGAGACCCTCATTAGGATGACTTGCTAATTACAGTACTCGCTACCCAAAAATATACAGTACAAAGGCACCACAGTGGAAACGGGGGTACCAACTACCCAGGGCTCCAAGCTCCAAGAGGAGAGATGCACCTTTATGTCTGAATTTGAAAAGGTTTGTTTTTTTTTACATGTTTTGACGGTTATTTTAGTTTTATATAAAGTCAGGATTTGTTGAATGCTGCAGAATGAAATATTTTGAGAAATAGACAAGGTGTTCTGTTAAATGCAAAATTAAACAGGAAGTGTCCTCATGTTGTCCAAGCATTTACGCATGTAGTCTATTAGCCTAGACTAAATGATTGATTTTGGACACTGGCACACGGGAAATGAGATTCCTGCTGTACATACAGTGTATGAAGACACAGTTTAAGAGCAGGGAAGTAGTGTCAGAGAATTAAATAACTATCACGTTAGTAAAGGAAGATGTTCCTGTCGAAACTGCATTTCAGTCATAGTGAAAAAGTAATTTAACATTGAAGGGTTGTAGTTTTTGTTGAGGTTTCCAGTCGGAGGGAGAACCTTTTTGGATTTAGACTGAGATGCATTCTAAGAGATGAACTGATGCTTTGATGGGTATGAATATACAAGCTAAGGTGACCTCAGGTAGAGGCTGCACTCGTACCACAATCAAACGGAAGTCATCCCTGGCTCCTTTCACTTCACGCCATCCGTAGGGGCCAGGAGGGCGTTGAACAGCTGTCTTGCTATACTAGTGGATGTGCTGTGACAAAGGCTGCTACTGCAGGAATGCCCCCCCCACCTTTCAGAGGGCATAATCCCAGAACACACTGCTGTCGGAGCCCATCAGGCACCGGGCCAGAGACGGGCCTTCCTGCCCTTTTGAAACTGGGTTAGTAGCAGAGGCAGGGCAGCCAGGGGGGTAAAGCCTGCTTCTGAGGGAGTGGACTGTCGGGCTGACATCACTCTATTGCCACTGTTATAGTCAGAGAAAATAAAGAGTTGTGCTGACGGAGGGGAGTTTGGTAGAGAGGAAGGGAGGAGTACAGAAAGAAGGGAGAGGGGGGGCTACAGAGAGATTAATGAAGGCGGTAAATCTCCTCTGAAATGACATTTGTATTGTTTTTTGATTTTCTTGCAAAGCCTTGTGCAATAATCAAATTTCTCAGTCAATTAATTTTCGAATATACTTTAATGGGAATTGAATTGTATGGCCTCTTACATAAAACCCAAAGCAGTGATAAAGTTTGCATGATAAAAATCCAACATGATTGTGCTTTATCTTCCTCACCTTTCCCCTGCAGACACCTTTTATGGTTGCACTCCTCCTTACAATGATGGCCTATAGCCTACTGTGCAGAAAAATAGCCTCACTAATCAGCACAAGATGGAGCTTCAAGAATCAGAGCGCAGCTTTACACATAAACCCTAATCTATTTTATATGTATTTTTTTATGTACTCATTCATTCATTTTCCAACCGCTTTATCGGGTCGCGGGCCAAGCTGGAGCCTATCTCAGCAGTCAATGGGCGAGAGGCGGGGTACACCCTGGACAAGCCGCCAGTTCATCGCAGGGCTGTATTTTTCAATGTAAATGATAAATGTTGTCAACGCTTGTATTTTTCTATCATCCCTGGCTCAAAGTCAAGCCATGGTAGAATGGAGATTAAGGACATTAGATGTCATTTTGCTTGTCATGCTGGTAAATACTGCAGGAAAACATGTTGACTGTGTTTCTGTTAAGTTACGTATGTCTGGAATCCCCTTTCAAGATTCAAGATTCTTTATTGTCATTATACTAACTTAACGAAATTGTGTGTGAAATTCTACGTGAAGCTGCATGCAAAGTGGTGAAACTGAGGGATATATTTAGCAGAATTATGTACACAGTAATTGCAGAGGTGGGAGGTCAGAAATGCTAGTGGTGGTCCATGTAAGGCTTCCAAGTGTTGCTCCACCTGAGAGGAATGATGCAATAAAAGAAAAGAAAATACAACCAGAGGGGGAGAGATGACAGTGTAGTTGTTTATTTTCACTAATGGCCAGTGTACATGTGGTATGCTGCACTGCACTAGTAATATCATCACTTTGTTGACAATAAATAAACACACATAAACTAACAAAGACTTGAGAGAGCAACTCGCTCTGGTTGGATGACACTCACTCTGCTCTCACACCAGAAGCACAAGAGATGCTGAAAGGCCTACAGAGCCAGCTGGCTGACTGTTAAACCAAGGCAACGCCGTCGTTAATCTGCAACAGAAACTCTATAGAAGCAGCAACGGTAGAGGGAGAGAAAGAAGTGCAGATGAGAGAACTCCGGGGAGATTCTGCTCAAATTTGATAAACATTGCTCTGTGCGATGGTTTCACTCGGCAATGCTTTACAGATACAACTCCCCTGTGATGGTAATAGAATTTCTTAGCAGGACAGGGAGGAAGGCAAAATGGTAAGGAAGGTAGTAATCTCAGTCCGGGACGGGCAAAGAGAAGCACAGCCAAATTCTCTTAAATGTCTCGTTTTCCTCTCCAGCGATTCAGTCTAAAAGAACGGGACTTATTATTAAAATAATTCATTTTAACCACCGAATAACGTTAGTGACCAACCATCAGAGAAGACAGACATGAAAGAGGGAAGCTGGATGGGGGACAAAGATTCTCAGCACCCGAGACAAATGACTGATGGTTAACTTGACTCGTATAAATGTGTTTGTTTAGCAGAAGCATAAATAAGGACACAACTATAGAAAGCATACAGCCTGCTGACTCAGGGATTCTTGCAATAGATGTAATTTGTATGGATACATTTTCAGCATCTCCAACCTGCAGGTGATTTTGGACCCTTTGGATTGTGATTTATCGTCCAACTGTTGGTTACAATGAAGTGTGGCTATATATACATATATGCAAAACACAACAATAAAAAGTATAAAATGTATAAAGCAAAATAGTAACTTTATAAATTTATATATCATGCATTAACAGATGCAGTTCCATTGACAGAGGTAGATAAAGATGTAGAGGTAAAAAACAAAATGCATATAGATGTTGCTGTAAAGTCTGAAATTAGATGCAAGTATTTTTGTGTGCTCATCAATAGTGAGTACAGTACAAAAGTATGAGGCGACAGTAAAAAGTGGCAGGATGCTGCTGATCTCCTTGAGTTACCCTTCCAGTAATATGGATCGGAGTTTCTGGCTTGGCTGGCAGGGCTCTCCACAATTAGCAGGAGGAATTGAGGGCGATTTTGTTTCTTCCAGCAGATGTCTGGAGTTTGTGGTTAAGCTCACACAAAGAGCACGGAGTAGGGAGGACACCGGCAACCCTGTGAGGAGGATTCTCGTATCCAGGAGCCGTGGCAGCCCGGGACAGACGCCGCGGCCCAGAACGTTCTTGGAAGGAAAAAAAGGCCCATAAAACAAGCTTGAAACAATTATGTACCAGGAACTGTGTTCACATTAATCACTTAAATTATTTAATTGAAATACACCAAATGTTATAAATTCAGTAATGCCAGTTTTTTTTCCTCCTCTTCTCAGAAGAAGTTGTTGCTTTATCCCTTGAATATTCTCTACATTAACCAAGCAAAATTATAATCTTCATTTATCAATCTATACCTTTAACGACATCCAGAGAATTTAAACATATTAAAAGGTCTAGTGTGTAGGAATTAGGATTTAAGGCAGAAGCTGAATATATGTATCACCTGAAACTTAGAATGAGCCTTTTATGCAGCTGCTCATTTCCACCGGCATGCTTGTTTGTTCTGCAGCCCAGAAAACTCTTGCTCCAAAGATGCCCTTTCACATTTAAAACGGGCACCATGCAATCTCCACACTCATAAGTGGATTAAATCAAGTGCACTAGACCTCCATGGTGCATGCTTTACCAGGTAAATTACTGGGTCACCCACACAGCTCGACTTCTTCTTGTCTGGTTTACCTGATGCCGTCTAGACCATCACCCCCACAGCGGTCCGACTTCAACATGGCGTCACTCTGACACTCTGCACAGACCAGCCTCTCCCTCACCAGATGAGCGCTCCATAGCTTGACTTTACAGGCTGCACCGGCCTGTTTCACTCGTAGCTTCACGCAGTAACTGCAAGCACAGAGACCGCAGGCAAAGAGAGGAAAATGGTAGTGAACAACTTTTCAATTACATTTCATTTTTAATGTGGCAGGGATGAATGGGGGGGGGGGGGGGGGGTGTCATTATAACAGCATTTATTATAAGAATGGTCTCCTATTTTCATTATTCTTAACCCCCTTAACTTTGTGAAATACGCCCCTATCTGATTATCTTGATAACAATGGTGTGTGATTTTAACTACTTGCTTCCTGGGTCACTTTTTATAATAACACCAGGGTTACAACAGGACAGCAGATGTCTGTGAAATCACCCTGGCCCTGTGTTATCCATGCTGAATTGCTCACATTTACGAGAAATGTGCTTCCAATCCCACAGGGCTTTGTATTTCTGCCAAAACAAAGGTATCCAATGTCCGCTATAATTAGTGTGAAAGGTTCTGTCGAGATACCAGCCATCATGTTATTCCATCCTCGTATGTTTCCAGTACTGGGAATATCTGCAATCAGCTCAGATCATATGCAGGGGGGGGGGGGGGGTTAATTTTTACATGGATTATGGTTGTCTTATCATTAAAGGTCAGCTCATGATGCAAATATTCACTGACAGCGATACACAGTCAAAGCAATTCCAAGGCTCTGTATGCCATTATAACCTTGGCCTTGATCAGTACACTGTAATCTTTTGGAAGATAAAGGCGATCTTAAAATGATCTTTGAAACGCAATAAAATTGGACATGTGTTGGAACCAAGGATGTGCATGCCAGAATAAGCAAGCTAATACGCTTACATAAGATTATTATGGGAAAAGGAATAGCAGCACAGTGTCCGTTGCAGTTAGTGTCATGAGAAAGAAGTGTGCTGTGAAAAATAGAATAAAAATAAAATATACTTTTGAAACACTGAGCTGATGAATTTCATGCAACATGCATGAGTACCAGTTTTAAATTAATTGCATGTATCTGCAGTTACCAAAAAAAAAATCTTAATCCCTGCACAAGATTAAGATTGCGATAATTGTGCACTCTGAACATTAAAACTCTAATTACCTGCACCCTTCCACCCACACATGAAAGATGCAGGGGGGGGGGGGTCTAGCCGAGTCAGGTGCAAGTAATCCAATGTGCTTGTTTGCAGTGGGGCAACAGAGGCCTTACCTAGCCTTCTCCTCCTTCATCAGCATGTGTGGTCTCCTCCAAGGGTCCTTGAAGTTCCTCTTGAAAGAATCAGGCAGGATCTTTGCTACCTCTGCATTAAAGGATTAAAGAGTAGAAATGTTAAGAGCAACAGACATGTCTGCTCAGGTCTTATTTCAATTTTTACATTGCATACTAGTCAGTGTACTGGCAAGCTATAGCAGCTTGATACCATTAATCTGTGTTTTAGCAGAAACCAATTCCATTATAAAGAGAATAACTGAGGCTTTTAAGCCGCTGGAGATGAGGCGTCAAGATAAGACCCATAATTGCATGTAATTTATTTTTATTTGTACAGTTCATTTGGGCATAAGGAGCACATAGAATATGTTCTCACCTTTCGCGGAGCTGCATTTGACATTGTTTCCAAAGCATCCCCGACGCTGTTTGAGGTCAGGACAGGGCGTGCCTCCGTTTCTCGGGGGTACAGATACTTGGCGGCTCCTTTCTGTGCTGCCAATTCCACATGGAGATGTGCACGAGGACCAGGGACCCCATGATCCCACCACACAGTCAACAGCTGCTAGGGAAGCCCGGAGACAAGAGATGAGTTGAAGGTTTTGGACAAATGGCTAAAGAAAAGCAAAAACGCAAAGATAGATTAAGATAAATCGAAATGTGAAAGGCTAGAAGAGCATCTGGAGCCTCCTTCATTCCTTTATGGTTTTATATAAAGACAAGAAGTACATTTTGGGGATGTGATGCAAGTGTCATTTTGGGAATACTGTATATATATACGGTAGTCAATAGGGATAAGAACAGATATCTTTGAGCGTTTAGCTTTTTCCAGTGGTGCAATTACAACAAATGGTCTAATTCTGATAAATGCATTCACTTAGAGATCATTATGGAATTTCCCCTAATTGTCAGAGCCATGCCTAAGTGCATGGCTGAAACTGTGAGCTGCAACACCCACCCAGATGGAGCTGCATAACCCTGATTCTAGCATTCTCTCAGGTAGGCGGGTGGTAAACAAACGACTGGGTCATTACATCTACGAATGCCAGATCAGCCAAAGCCCAGACTCAGGAAGTCTGCAGCCCAGGTCAAATGTGAAGCCCATTTAAACACGGGGCTAATTTTGCATCCTGTTCCCTATGGTTTCCCTTTGCCTGACAATTAAACACACACACACACACACACACACACACACACACATAACACAGAACATAAATATAGCAACAGCAGCAATCAGGCTTCCGGTTCAGTAATCTGATTTAGCCAATTTTACATCAGACGATGAGGAAGCTGTATTAGTTAGATGGCTGCACTGATCAAAGAGTCTCCGGGAGCAATCAAGCCTCGACCTGCTCAGAGATTTAACAGCAGACAGAGAGATGGTGAACAAACACACAAATCAACAAACAAAAAGATCTTAATGTGCCCACAGCATGAAGCTTAGTTAAACTCGATGAGTTCACAACCATCTGAATCTTATGCTCCTTCCACATGAAGATCTTAATAACACTCAGTCAACAGTACAATGCTGCAAGTATACGCGTGTGAACAGGGGGGAGAGGGAGAGAGATGGGGGGTTCAAGGTGCCGCTTATTCGCTTCATTCCCATGGTCCCGTTGTTTTTTTGCTTCTTTTTTTTTTGTTGGAGGGGCTGTCTCAATGACACAACCGATCCATACAGCCACGTTGGAATCTCTGCATTCCTGCACATTAGTGCAGCCCACCTGACAGTCGCCTTTCCCAGATCCCCCCCCCCCCCCACACACACACACAAAGCTTCTGTCAGATTAAACCCACCCTCTGTGGCACACAAATGCCCACTACCCTTTGCAGACTTGTGGAATGACATGAACTTTCTTCAGCGAACACAGAGGGGACATCAGTCTGACCCCGGCATCCATATCAGCTTCCCTGCTCCTGCCTCCTCCACCTATTCTTATCCGTAATCTTATTTCCTGTCCTTTCCTTCCCTCTTCTGTCTTTTGCTGTTCAGGGGGGTAGATTTGATGTTATTGCTTCTCTTTCAAATCACTATCTACTAGGGTAGTTATGGTCTGTACCAGAGAAACGGATGAGGTCACAGGATTCCCGCACCCAAAGGGAAACGGGGCCATTGCCCTGTGATCGACACGCACATACTCCCTTACGGGACAGAAGGCCCTGGAAGTCTCAGTTTATTTGCCCCAAGCCAGCAGAGGTCAGACGGCAATTACCAAGCAACGGTGGTCCGTATCTGGAACCGCCACGGTCACCCCACCCACACCACAGCCCTGCTGACAGTCTGACACGGCCCGCCCCACTGAGCTTACAGCCACTGCTGTCCCGTCGCCTATTGTTAACCATAAGGTTCCCAGTTGGAGAGCATGCGCCACCACCTCTGACCTCTGACCTCAATACAGGAAACAGATGGCCCTAGTCAGCATGTCCACCTTGCAGCTCTTAAATGTGTCTTGAATTACTCACGTTTAAGATTGTTTCACATTGGAGATTTCAGGTTGTTTTTTGTTTGTCTGTGCTTTTCTTGTTACTACCCCTTTGGTTCAACTGGGACTTTTTCTACGCACCATTTTAGGGTTTAGAAATAGTTACTGCAAAATCTGATAATGAAAGGTGGTTGTTTTGGTCGCTGTCAGCTGAATTCTGAAAAAGATCTGAAGCCAAGCTTTCGGGGGCTTGGAGGCATGATATCTGAGGAGAGGCAGATGTCACAGAGGCTACTGTGACATCTGAAAAACGCAGCAATGGCTGAGACTAATACCAGTTTGCCTGAATGGCGTCTGCGGCAGCTGCAGTGGCAGACCTTCAGATACTAACTGATCAGAAACGTTGACTCATCAGCTCTTTTATCTCCCGCTGTGTCGGCCAACCTCCAGTCACACTTGTTACAGTCAGATAATGATGCACTATCTAGCCCTTCAGTTTAGTATTTTTCAAACACATTCCCTGAATTCCCATTTAGGGTTTTATAACAATAGACCTGTGTCAGACCTGCCCGCCCAATTTGCTTTATCTTGCTCTCCTTTTATCACTGACCAACACTCTCTCTTGTTCTTTCTCCTCCATCTGTCTCCTCTTTCTGGTTATTTTTTATTCTCCTGCCCCCTCCATCTACCCCGGCTCCTCTCTAATGGGACCCAGATGTCCAGTCACCCTGGAGGACAATCGTACCCAAAAAACCTCCCCGGTTATCTTCCCTCCCATGTAGAGAACTGGGCCATGTTCCAATCAGACAAGCGTTATGACGCTCAGCCAACAGCAGGGAACCATAAACTTGTTAATCAGTGAAAGCCACTGAATCCTAATAACAGGTTGGTGCTTCCTGTAGACGCCAAGTAAGCATCTACGGATTCATCACAAAACACACAAACACAGCCGACTTTGATTTTCTCCTCAAATCAAAATGCTGCGTACGGCATTGTATCACTTTACTGTTGCATAATGGTAATTGATATGCATTCTTTTAAGAATATCAATTCTGAATATGGACTCCCCTTTGCTAAAATACATAAAGCCACTAAAATAATTGAGCATACATGAGATGAAGAAGGAAAAATGCTCTTGTCAATGGATTACTTGTTTACCTTCAAAAGCAGAGAGAGAGTTCTGGCAGGATCTGAGGAAATAACGAGGAAAACTGAGGGAAACTTATAGAACAACAAAAGAGTGAGAAACGGCCTTACCTCAAGGTCAACAGGTGAATGTGAGTAAAACTATACCCTAATTGTCTAAAGATTAATTGTGTAGAACTGTAAGAATAACGAGTCAGTTCAGACCTGTGAATTTTAACTGAATTCTATCCATCTATCTATCTACATATATATATATCATGGGTTTGAATTTCATCTAATATTAGTGAACATCTATGAATACTGAATGTAATTTGAAAGCCGTGACTGTTTTCATTTCTCTTTATTTTGTTTGGTAAAGTCTACAGCCACTCTGTGAAGCTGCATATTAGCACACTCATTTATCAGAATGTTATTGACCTCATGCCGGTCTTGCGATGTACGCATTTTTAGTTTAGTGCATCTAAATATAGAAATTATTCTGACATGGTTGTATCACCTAAATAAAAAAACATTTTGGGGATATCAATCTCTGATTTTTCTGGCACAGCATGAAAAGCACAAACCCATTTCTTGATTATAGCTTCTACAGAAGAAATAGTTCAAACACGCAGACACCATTTAAGGTCAAACTGGATTAAAAACATTTTAGATTGGTGATCACGGACAGGCCAGATGAAGAATATCAAGGAGCTTTTTTTTTACTGAAGTGAGAACTACCAGATGCCTCTCCGGCTCTCTGTGGGCCGGTTGCATCTCCGAGTCTATGAAGAGGAGTGAGCAATTAGATGTTGCAGGGCTGGACATGGGAAATTAAGTGATAAGCTAAAAGTACTGCTACAGCAGGAGGTACCTCTACTGCGGTACAAACAGTTCAGTAGCATTAATTTGTCACATAAATTTTAAGTTGCCTCCTCCTCTACTTTTCACAATAATATCATCTGAAAATGGCAGGCCTTAATCAAAAGCATTATAGGGTGAATACAATAAATAAAACCGATGTGTCTCCAGCCAAACGCTGACTCATATGTTTTATGGGAGTTGTCCAAAGGGGCAAATAAGATCAAGGCTGCAATAAATTCCAATATCTGCTGTCAATGCTTCTTCCATTAGGCATTTCTGACCGGACTGACACCAAAGATAAATACTTGTTGAACTGGTAACAAAGATTTTACACACAGTTAATTTGCGGAGATATGAATTGAAATGCATGACTTCAATTTGTTTTATTATAAAAAGGGTGGATTTTTTTCCCCCCACTACTGACTTCGCTTTAATTTAATACTGCACAGCTAAGTGCACAAGTTCTTGCCAGAGACTTAATTTTCTCCACATCTCTGGTGAGAATCCCATCACACTGGAGAGACCTTTAACCGCGCTGCAAACATAGCTGTGTTTTTTCTGTCTCTCCATCTTTGCTCGGCTACAGCTCACACGACTAAATTACAGACTGTGACAGACCGTACACAGACAGATCGCCTCATATATTACAGAGCGGTAAGAGCAGGATCAGATACAGTGTGAATGTAATGTGGGTGAGAACACATCAGGGTGCTTTGATGGTGACCCAATCAACAAGCTGCATGCTGTGTTTACACTGAACAGATGCTCAGGTTGAAGTGGAAAGAAGTCAGAATCTCTCAAAGCTCATTTATGCCGCTTTCATTGATCATGACAAAGTTGTCAGATCAGATAATGCTAAATGCTTACAAACATATAATTCCAAACAAAAAAAATAAATAGTATAAATATTTAATGCATTGCCAGATACAGCAAATATTCAGCATGTTTCCATCCGTAGATATTCTATTGTCCAACCTGGAACACCTGCACCAGTGTCTAATTCTGCCCAGCTGTGTCCCATCGGTAGCCAGTCAGAGGGACACGCGGGGTCCATGGTTCTAAAATCCCTTGTGTAAAATGTGAGCTAACCCAATTTCATTGCAGCCGTTAGCTGACCTTATGAGACCAGCTGCTGTTGAACAGTACAGCGATGACTCAACAGTGACCTGAGACGCCTTCCTTCTGTTATATTACATCTTGGCAGACAAATATGATGAATCAAACGATGGTAAGACAGCGTTCAGCCGGTTGCTGCGTGATGTCTCTACTTGTCTCTGCAATGAACGGATGTTAATAAACAGATAAAAACACAAATTGAGTTTTATCTCCACCGGGTTGACCCAATGTCCCCGTGCTTGTTGGACCAGCGTAACTCGTCCCCGCATAAAGACATGGATCCAGGATACTTCTTTCTCTTCTTGCTCTTTATCGTTGCAAAATATTGTGTTTTAAACTCTTTTCTTTTCATGTCAACTTTGAAACACAGGCATATGAAGGACATCACATGACTGAGTGCAGTATGGTGTGGATACGCATGAAAATTAAAATCCATCAGATTGAAATGGGTGTTCTAAATATCGCCCCCCCCCCCCCCCCCCCCCCACACACACACACTCACAATTTCTGTAATGTTACTCTAATGAGGAAAGCAGCTCTAAGTGTTGTAAAGTATACAAAGGCTAAATTACAGCAACACATTTTGATGGCTGCAGGTCGAGACTGCCTCGGCTCAGCTGTCTCTCCATCACAGGAACTTTGTTGGCTAAAACCCTGATTAACCCAAGTCCTGGCAAAGCAGCCATGCAGTTCTCATCATAGCACAATGTGTACACTAAAATGTGCCTGAATAGAGAGATTGCTGCTGCATTCTAAGAGCTCTGCTTGTACGACTGTCCTTGCAGGTGCTAGTTAGGGAGCACTTGAGTCTGGGGTCACACTCCGAGGGTATCTGTACACAGATACTCCCTCCTGCTCCTCAACCTGAGATGTTTCGGCAAACTGTAAGAGCTGCCTCTGTCACATCTCAGACACAGCTGCACTGAGAGTAATCCTTACCATCTTTGGCAGTCTGTTTCCATGGTGTCCATGGAAACAGACTGCCCTCATTTGTCCATATATAGCAGCAGGCAGGGATATGAGGGAAGCAAAAGACACCCGCAGTTATATCTTAAGGATCCTGGGAAGAATAATTAATCATCATCTTATGATCGCTCGCTCCCTTTCTGAGCACACCGTGCCCACGTTCATGGTCGACCATACAAACATACAAACACACACGCAGCTGGAAGATACACAAAGTAGGGAGGAGGTGGTCAGCCAAGGGACACCTCTGGATGGCCACCTAAAACAAACAGCCTTCATGGGACGCAGTACAGACAGATACATGGTGTCTCACTCCGCGTGTCCCCTCATTACCATGCTCAAACAGGACGACAATGAAGAACAGACGACACTGATCAGGGATGCAGTGGGACAGAAGACACTGATCAGGGACACAGTGGGACAGACGACACTGATCAGGACACAGTGGGACAGACGGCACTGATCAGGGACAAAGTGGAACAGACGACACTGATCAGGACACAGTGGGACAGACGACACTGATCAGGGACACAGTGGGACAGACGGCACTGATCAGGACACAGTGGGACAGACGGCACTGATCAGGGACACAGTGGGACAGACGGCACTGATCAGGACACAGTGGGACAGACGGCACTGATCAGGGACACCGTGGGACAGACGGCACTGATCAGGGACACCGTGGGGGTCCCCATCGAGTCTCTGCATCATGTTTGGTAACAGAACTTTGAACTTTCAGTAACTGAAGCATCAGTTCGTTCCTCGTTACTTGCGGTCTCGTTCCTCGTTACTTGCGGTAAGTTGGCGGCAGCAGAGAACGCGCGACTCACCGGACATTTGGCAGACGCGCTGATAGTCATCGCAGCAGTCTCGCGTCTTCTGGCAGTACGCGTCGCAGTAGCAGAGCGCCTTTCTCTCCGTGTACTCCGAGCATTCGTTGTTCCGGCCGGTGCAGCAGTTCGGACTCTCCCTCTCCTTGCAGCCGGCCTCGACCTGCGGAACAAACTCCCCGCTGAAGAACGCCAAAAAGCCACAAACGACGAAGCCAAGACGCGCTGCGCTCCATCCACGTCTTCCCTGCATGACGGAAACGTTTCTGGGTTCACTGGCGCTGGAGTGCGCTTGCTTCGCTTTGGACGGTGTTTAAAACGTGCCTGTCCTGTTTTCTATCTGAAATTCAAGTCCAAAGTAACTTCAGCATCGGCCCCGACATGAACACCTGACGCGTAAAAGCGGAGCCTGCGTGCGCACCAGCTCTGCGCTGTCCCTCTGCCGGACGGACACCTCCCCTCAGGACCCCCCCCCCCTCCTTACGAAAGGTCTTCTGATTCCCTCATGCCGGACCGCCTCCCAAACTCTACAGGATGTTTATATTTCTACAAGAATACAAAATCCTCCAAAGCGTTAATGGGAATTCAAATTATTAGCGTCCTTCCATCAAAGCTGGATCCAAAAAAAGAGTTGAAAGAAGCCAAAAGATTACCGACACGAAAGTGAACTTGTGTTTGTGAAAAAAAAAAAAAAATCGTCCGGATCCTTCTAATCACAAAATATAATTCAGCACCACAGACAGCGACGCAACTTCCTCACAATGAAAGCGGCCGCTGATCCATCACGAGCTGCGGCGACAACATATGATCCAACCACCCCGCAGCTCCGAGCGCGTCCCAGAGAATACTGGAGAACAATACCGTTACTCACACCTCAGTGCTCCCGGGACAATGGACGCCGCGGGGGGGGGGGCACTGTAAACGCGCATCAGATCAGACGAGGAAGACAACGTCATCGCCATCATTGCTTTTCAAGGCATTAAAGCCCCCATTCTTTGGTGAAAGTATTCATATCAAAGGCTCGTGAAGAATAGAGGAGTGTTATTTACACATTCCTTGGTTTTGTTTTCTTCTTATTCAACTCCTGGAATCGTCCCAGAAAGCAGGAAAATGAAACTTTTTTTTTGTCTTTTGAAGACAAAGATAAGAAGGTGTGTGGGAATGGTGTTAAAGAAACGTCTGAGCAATCCTCTCTCCAGCAACAGCGACGACGTTAGGATGAAGGCAAGTTGGTGGTTCTTTAACAAAGCCCGATTGTGCAGAGACAAAGAGCTTTTAATTCAATATCTTTACAGTCTGTGCTGCCATCTGATTGATTATTTGTAAGCACCCAATAGGAAAACAAGCTTCAAGATTTCTCAAGATACTGTCAGCAAGACCGCTTCAGAGAATCAGGGCAAATATTTGTACAGGGGGGGGGGGGAAGAAAATTGAACAAGGAAACATTACAGTAATTCTGTGAAAGTGTATTATTGCTTAATTACTTCATCCAGCCAACACACACACACACACACACACACACACACACGCACACACACACTTGAGTGCACGTTCTCATCCAGGCCAAATTGTCCACCCCATGCTGTTCTGACTCCCATCTTCTACAGAGAACTGCATTCCTTCTCACGACAAACACAGAAGCACCAGGGGATTCGCTCTGTGTGTGTGTGTGTGTGTGTGTAATAGTTGAATCACTTTGCAAGAGCATCAGCCAAAACTGGAACAATGCGTTCCCTGTTACTCGTCTACCTGCCCCCTATGGTTTTTCTCAACTCGTTCTGCAATAACCAAAAGGGCAGAGCAACATATGAAGGGGGGGGATAGAGATAGAGAGAGAGAGAGAGAGAAAGAGAGAGAGAGAGAGAGAGAGAGAACAGTCTGCATGCTTTCGGGTTTCCATATATTTGATTTAATGAGTTTTGAAAGTCCAAAACAAAGGACTTTACATCGAGCAAGGACAAAAGGAGGGACGCCGGCTACTATAGAAGCTTCTTCATAACATGCCGAGTCAGCTATACACAGCTTTGGAAAACATTGATTATCTATATATACCAATAACATTCTCCTCACTATTTCACATGAGCACATTTTTGCATGTGCAAACACAAAATAGAAAACAGAACATTGTTTCAGAAAGAGGTAAATATAGTTAATTTACTTTTTAACATACATTTCTAGTAATACATATTGATTATGACTATTCACGTCACTAGTGATTATATTGTTAATCTAAAACCAATATGTCTGAACAACAGAAATCTCAGAGATGATTAAAATCATAAATCAAGGAACATCAAACAAACAGTAAAAGGCACATGAGGCAACAGAGATTGAAATCTGCTTCAAATAAAAAAGACAAATAATCTTCCAGGTGTTAAGATGAACAGTAGAATGGGAAGAAGAGGTCTCAGTTTATTCTGTCTTTATGACTCAGTGTTGTTGGGTCATTGAGACTCACAGTGAAATACAGCAATAGATTATTATCCTATCATCTTAAAAACACCTTCACAACATTACAGAATAATCATTGACACAAGTGGCACAAGCTAACAGGAAATAGACCCTCAACTATCTCGATAGTCAACATTCAAATTTCAATAAATACATTTATCCAGTCTCAAAATTTGCTATTCTCGTGTGCAAATCATTTAACTATTTTGAACACACTGTTATATTAGTACAATATGTTGAGCATTTGGCACAAGAATACAAAATATAATTGCTTCAAAAAATAAAATGCTGGTAAAAGAACTAAACTCGAGTAAAGAATCCACACTGTGGATAACTGGCTTATTATGAATGAGTAAAAGTGTTTTCTTAAAGACCTAGTTTTGGACGTTATTGCAGTTTATGTGACTGTAAACTGCAACCGGCTACAGTCTGGCTCAATCTGTCTTCCAGACCGTATTCAGAACCTTCACCACCTCTTCATAGATGATGAAAACTATGGCCACATCCAGACACACGCGGCCCAGCCGAGGAACTGTCCCTTTATAGAAACTACAGATGAACCAGACAAAGAGAGGAAAACAATCAGCCATTAATAAAAAGAAAATCTATATATAACATCCTCCAAAAAAAAAGCAGTGGATGAAACCCAATAAAGCTAACACTCCATACTGAAACAAAATGGCCTCATACTCACGCCGCCATGCCCTCGTGTCTGAGAATCTTCAAGGCACAGTCCACTGTGTTTTTATATTTATGTGCTTCCAGTCCCTTTGGAGAGAAAGGAGTGATATTTTTTTTTTTATCAATGTCAGCCTGTGGAAAACTTTTCCAAATAAAGGCGAGAAACACAAGAAGTATGCTTTGTAATGACCAGCAAACCTGCATTCTGGTCTTGATCACATCTAATGGAGTGTTTCCAAAGACGCTTGCCGCTCCAGCTGTGGCACCGAAGGCTCCAGTCAGCAAGGGATTGATGGCTTTATTGGGGTTATCGCCTATAGTGACAGGACGTAACATCGGAGTCAAGTGAATTGCAAATGTAGCCCCGTACTGAAAACATAACTGAGTAGAATTTATTCAGCTCTCATGCAACAGGTGTCAATATAGGAGTCATCTCAAAGGTCGCACTGACCTTTGTACCAGTTCTTGAGAGACGTCATCACAAAGAACCGAATGGCTTGGTTGGAGCCCTGTTTGAGGACGGTGGCGGTGAGGCCCTGATACGTCCCTCTCAGTCCTGACAAGGTAAAGGAAGTGGTTTATCTTTCACGCCCTCATCAAACGTCCCATCTGAACGTTCCGCTGCTAAATTTAAATTTTCGTCACCCTATCTGACCAGTAGGGGACAGTAGAGTTGCACGCACCTTGCGCCCTGATGATCTCTCTCACTCCGTGGAAGAAGCCTTTGTATTTGGGGTTGGCTGAGGTCTGGTCATGAATGAATTTCACCTTGAGAGATTAAAAACATGATGATTTGCTTTTTTTCTTTTTTTTTTTTACAAAGAAGGAGACAAAGTGGACAGATAGTGGAAATGTTTAGTCTTCAAAAAGGGGCTCGCAAAAGGGAAATACAACATGCACAGACAAATTGTGCACTGGAACTATAAAACAAGAAAAGACTCATGCTGGATTTTGAAATGCTAGTTTATATTATTTTAGGCACCCTGAGGTTATCTCAGAGAATAATAAATGTCTAGCAGCCTTAGAAAAACAGTCGTGTGTATAGTTTGTGGTTTGCATTGTACAAAAGCATATATTTTTAACATTATAGGGCATTAAAATCCCCAGCAGAAATCTGATAATATAACAGTTGGTGAGATACCTTAACAGTTTCCATGGGACAGACCACAAAAACAGCCTCCATGACCCCGGCACCAAGCCCACACAGCAGGCCTCTGGTGCTGTCCAGTCGACCAGACTCGTCCTTTGCATGGTTGCTGAGGAACTCAAATACTCCAAACCTGAGGAACGGGCCAGAGCCAACAGAGGACTGAGGGATGATTTAATACAGGACGCCATTAAAAATCATTTCACAAGATTCCAGGGACAAGATTTGCAGAGTGCAACCCTGTGTTCAATTTCATTAATTTAGATCACCAAACAACTTATAGTAGGACAACGCTCATTATTAAAGATGACAGACTGGAAGTTAGAAGCTCGTTTTACACTTGTTACACTTATTCTTGTTTGCTGAAACTAAATGTTCATTTCTTCAAGACACAGGATTGGTTCTCATACAGCTTTAATCACTTGAGATCATCCTGATTATTTTTGGAAAAGGCTAAAGCAAATGACTATAAAATCCAAATCAAATTCAAATTGATCACAAATAGTGTGGTCAAAGATGATTTTACTAAATAGAATTATGCCGCCTCTCACCAGGAATTATGCGGCACAGAGGGATGTTGACACTTTATGGTACAAATAAAAGCATTACCACAGATACGCCTCGAGAAATAAAACTCCTTCCAATGCAGTCGTGATTAAAGATGTAACAATAAACGCAGTTTATCAGTAACCAACAAGTGACCAGCAACAGCTGCCAAGGAGAGGGGGGGGGGGGGGTACGCATGTCGCTCCACAATCAGAAAATGTAGCGTCAGCGATTCTTTTACAAGGTTATTTATAGATGGAACCGAGTTGTGGCAAATGCAGGATGCGGTCGGGTACGTTTAGAGGCGAGGCGGAGGAGGACAGACACAGTCCTGATGGATGCTTTGTTTTCCTGTCTGCCTTTCCTCAGTCTTCCTGAACCGTTCTGCCTCATCACGGAGCTCCTCTCTCACACTCGGCTCATGAAATTTCAGTTTTCTGAATATTCTATCTCAATATCTTCCTCTGCTCAGAACCCTTCCGTTTCGCCATCTCAATATTTGCATTAGAGTGGCTCCATTTAATGAACCGACTCCCACTGTCAAGTAGGAGCAAACAGCAACAACAACAACAACACCACATAAAAATAAATCCAACCTTCTTCCTATTTATGAACACAGCAAGCAGCTGTTTAGATTTGGAGAGGAGAAAATGAAAATGTGGATGTCCCTGCAGCTGCAGAGATGACAGATCATGTAAGAAGCAACCTGGTGGAAAAACACTGTTTAGTTAAAGTAGAGAAATATTCTACTGGCAAGTCCGCTCACGCTCCAATTTACTCTGTGAATTAAACCTTCCCATCGTGTTTTGGCCACCATCCGCAGTCAGAGATGAGTCATTCTAGACGGCAGGGCTCTACGACCTTCATTAGTGGCTTTTACTACAAGGTCAAATGTCCCGGTGAGAAAAGAGACTAAAAGATGGAGAATGGAGTAAATCGGAGAGAAAGGAGAAAAGGCAGACAAGAGGGAGGAGGAAGAGGAGGAAAGGTCAAAGGCTGCCTTCTCTCTGCCTCTC
This sequence comes from Brachionichthys hirsutus, assembly GCF_040956055.1. Classification (NCBI taxonomy): domain Eukaryota; kingdom Metazoa; phylum Chordata; class Actinopteri; order Lophiiformes; family Brachionichthyidae; genus Brachionichthys; species Brachionichthys hirsutus. Next base: position 7,762,576 of record NC_090900.1, on the reverse strand, counting down.
ATACCTCCATGACAACCATCCAGCAGACACTGTGGTGCATGATGGTGCACAAGCAATCAGCAAATGGGATGGAGGAAGAAACGTGGTTGAGAAGGCAAAGGAGCAACAGGAAGGGGGAGGGGAGGAAGATAGACGAAGTAAAAATAAAAGGGAAGCTCGAACAAATAGTGCAGGATAAGAGATGTGAGTGGAAAATTCCCAAGTTTTTTCTCCACGAATCAAATCTAACTGTTCCATTCTCAAAAATGTTCAATCAGTGCGTCATGTTTCAGTCATATTATATACAGTATAATACACCTGCAGTATTTTGTGTCTTCTTGGGGGTTAGTGAGACATTTTACCTGCATGAAATTCAAAGATCCTGTACTGACAGGTAAACAGGAGGGGTTCAGTTAAAAACCCAAAGGGCTAGAAGAGTATTTGATTGACGATTTATTATTTTATACACAATATAGTGTGCTGATATGTTAGACAGAAAATATGACGTAAACCTCTGAGCTCCTCCAGGCCACATTTCTTCAGGGAACAAAACCTTTCAGGCTCCCCATGAAAAGAGGACTGGAGGCTTTCACACACTCACACACGCACACACACACACACACACACACACACACACACACACACACACACACACACTGGCATAGTCTACCCATCTAGACCTGTTGAGACCCTGCCCGGGTTTGAGTGACATCTTTGTTCCGCCTGGATAGGCTTGTCTCATAAGCGCTACCCTCAGATAGAATCAGCAGACAGACAGACAGACATGCAGGCAGACAGACAGCCAGACAGCCAGGCAGACAGGCAGACAGGCAGACAGGCACAAAGGCATCTGGTTCCGTGCAAGGTGCGAGTGTGCAGTGCATTGTGCACAACTGCCTGGATAGTAAATGTCACTGCTGTGAAAGAATAATGTAATTATAGCAGAGCCGAGAAGCATTTATGCTTTGCATTATGGGTAATGGACTAGAATAATTGGATGTGTTACAGTTAGTCGCTCCAGGTAGGAGATCACAACACACAAAAAGTGTGCATTTAATCCCAGCATCTATCAGCACAAACGTGTACACAGTAGTGTCTACTGTTTATTTCAATACAGGCATCAGATACAAGAAGATTAGAACATGTAATGTTATAATATATATATATATATATTTGGCTGCCAGCATTGATCAGTAAATTATTGTAATCTTTAAAGAGCTGTGTGGAAATCACATGTGACATTATTAAAGTAACAGTGAAATGAGGAACTTGCTATTTGAAGTAGCAGCTACTTCTTTATGTTCACATAGGTAGTTTTACCGACTATAACAATAGGAATGCACGTTACTTACCTGATGGCAGATTTGGGAATGGATCCATACAGGAGTGAGCTGAGTCCTCTGTACAGCCCTTTAACTCCGTGACCCTGCACCGTCTGCTTCACACAGTCACCTGGAAGAAATTAGATATGAACGCCTCAACTTTTAATTTCATTCCATTGTCTGATTCTAATACTCTAACATCCAAGCCACCATTGAAGCAGCTGGTATAAGCAGCAGCTTATATATATATATAAGGACCCGATAAAGAAAACAGAAACAAAAGCGATGAGAAGCAACACATGCTGCTTTTTCTCCAGATTTTGTGTTTTTTAATGTGCTTGCTTCTTATTCTGGGAGACTTCAGTCCAGTAAGCTGCAACAGCCAGATGCACGGCAGAGCTGGAACAGCAGCAGCTGTCTGAGCGCTCATTAGCGTGGTCTCAGATCCTCAGAGCTCCAGCCAGCATGAACACATCCGGAGTGTGTGCGCGTGGGTTTGTGTGTGTGTGTGTGTGTGTGTCCCAGCCTGCCGTAACTCATATAAACAAGTACAGTGACAGCCTGCCAGAATCACTGATGTACCTGGGGATGATGGGTAATTAGATAATGAGCTCATGAAAGAGAGCGACAGACAGACTGACAGACAGACACTCACCTACTCCTCTATATTTGGGTGGGTTGGCCTTCTCATCCAGTTGTAACTGGGTCTTAACGTACTCTGTGGGGAAGGTAATGCAGATCTCTATTCCACCTGCAATTCCACCTAAAAAACAGGAAATCTCTGAGTGGTTTAAAAAAAAAAGAAAGTAAAACACATAAGAGTAAAAGTTACTGCTGGACTGATTAAACGAGTGTCTGTGATGAAAGACCACATTTAGTCTCTCGAGCAGCCTTGGCATTTCATCACCATACCGTATCCGAATGGCTGCAGCCTCACCAAGCTGATTGAGCACCCAGCCTAGTATGAAACGCAAGTCGGTCCCATTAGGTTATAGATCATTACTGTGACTCCACAAATGGCTTTCCATCCATAAAAATTAAATGCGCTGCTGCTGAGGGAAGAGGAGGGCGAAGAGGATGGCGAAGATGAAATGGCGGCTTCAGCTATGGTGAAGCTGCAGAGACTGTGCTGTTTGAGGAACAGAAAGCGTGGGGGGGCACACGAGGTCAAAGCATACTTATGCACAACACAGATAAGTCACAAATGTAGGAGGAAGGAGAGAGAGCAGGCCGACATTAATTTAATTATCCACTCAGCCTGCAGGGAGGGGCCCCGTTAGCCTGGCCAAAGCCTCCATTAACTCAATGACACAGACACACCAGCACACTGTGGAGGGGAGGCTCATCACACATCATGCTGTTCCACGGGAACATAGAGACGCACCCAGACTAACAAAAGAAACCACCGATCCACGATAATTATTCCGCTTAATTATGAAGATCGTTGTACTGGACATGTTCTTTTGTGCTAAGTTAGGAAAACTGAAGTGGCTACAATAGTCTAAAGGCTGTGACACGGTAAACTACAACAATCCTAATCAGGTCTCAAGAGAAAACTTGTACCTGATATTTTTTATTTTATTTTAAAAAGCCTTATCGATCATTTTAATGTGAATGTATCTTTGATTTTTGCAGCACTGATGCACATTATGTGCTTGTTTGATCTCATTCTTTCACAGATCTTGCCATTCCAAAGTAAGAGCATTTCAAATCCTTCTCTAGTTTTAACCACTGGCTTTTGTAAAATTGTGATTTGCAATTTGATTGATTGAAAATTTTTCACGGTAATAATTATTTTGAGCTAATTAATTGTTTATCATTGATTACACATGGATTCACTTGATTACAATGCATTCATAGCTGAATCACTACATTCACACACACACACACATTAATCATCAGGGTTTGAACACACAGCATCTGTGGATTATGTGTCCCCTCTGGTTTGCAGCTAACATCCAAAACACGAGTTCAAAGACGACACCGAAATGACTCCAGTGCTGCTGTGGGTTCCTTCCCTGAGCTAAATGGCAATTAATCCTGATCTTCACATGCCTGTTCTCCTTTCCAGTTCATTTCTACCTCCTCGCTCCTCCTCACCGAGTCATAAAATCAATGCGTCCACATCGAGCGTTGACACCCAATATCGCTCAGAAAGATGTGGAAATTGTGCTGGAGGGAACCAAAAGCTGATGAGAAACAGGTAGTGTCAGGAAAAAGGTTTTTCCAGAGTCTTATACTCGAGACCCAAACAGCAGCTTCATAAATCACACACAGAATGAATGGTGTTCTGTTTAAAGGCAACGCTGCTCTGCCAAAGTAAATCTACAGAGAAATCATCAGTCCTCAGAATTCACTGTTTTTCTGCTGCCTTGCTGAAAAGCTGTGGATTTTTTTAAAGCACTGTTGCATGAAAACATAAACGTTTTTTTCCAGCAATTCAATTTTTGAATAAGTTGAGTTCCGACAATAAATTTAACCTGGAACTGTCAAATATGTGTGTGCAAAAATGTACGAGCCAGGAACCCAATAAGCAGTTTTGCGGCAACTATCGACTATTATTATTCATCTATCGATTATTCATTCAGTTGGACTATCATCACTCAGTTTAAATCCTCTGGAGGCTGAGGGAAAGATGTTCTAATGTACAAATCTCCAGTTTAAATGAACATAGTCAGAGGACTGATCTACTTCAAACACGAGGTGTCCTATTAACGGAGCCATAATATTTCTGTTTACCTCAAGAAAAAAAACATGAAAAGGATTATTCATCCGACGTCTGGCCTCTTCGGCTTCCTCCGTCCTGAGGAACACGGATCCTTAATTACAGGACGGAAGCAAAACTTTTAGAACTGCTAGATCCTTGCAAGCAAACACTTTGTACACTGGCTTATATGAAAAAGACAAATGTGCACATGCTGTTTTGACAATGTGTACAGTTGTGTACAGGCCGCCAGGCTCCTCCCACATGAGCACGAACAAGTGAACTGTTGAATAGGAATGTTTTTCATTCATATTACTTAGATAAACTGTTGACTGTTTACACTAATTTCTTACATTTGAACATGTTCATGCAGTCAAACCCACTTTTGGTCTGGTGCATTCAAAGACACTCTAAAATTTAAAGCCTTTGTCTGTTGCCAAAATATACTAACCAATTGTAAAAAAAAAAAAAACACAAAGACAAAAGTAATATACAGACATTTGTTTCAGTACAATTTACAGTTCATGAAAATTGCTAAAAATGTTAAATCAGCAATTCTTAATCTCAAAGGTAATCAAATATCCAAAGCAGGGAAACTGAAGACATAATACGGCGCAGGCAGTCAGGAGAGGAGAGAGGAGTGCACTGATTTATTATCCTGCCTCCCGGTACTCTGAGTCTGTGACCAGCAGAGCACTGAAGGGGAGGCGATCCGGGTGCGTCAGTTGTGACGTGAGGAAACGGGGAGTAAGGACAGTTTGACAAGCGCTTCTTGCCCAAGAGGAGACAGCGGCTCATAAAAGCTAAGTGCCTGCCCTGAGGCTGGAGAGAGCGACATTCAGGAAGAGGGAATAGGAACAGGGACGTTTAAAACTGGCCTGCTTTCCTGGGAAATTCAAGCTACCATGGTACCAAAGTAGAATAAAGAGAGCTCTCTGTGTGTGTGTCCCCCCCCCCCCCCCCCCAGGCCTTACACAGATGAAACGCTTCTCCTGCGTTTCCTCTTCAGTAATCACCAGTGGGTGTTGAGAGGAGACTTGAACTAACCATTGGGAGCCGAACGAGCTCACAAGCCCCCCCAATAGCTTTCCACCTCCTTCTCCACCAGTGAGCTCTGTAAGCTTTGACCTTCCATCTCTCTACAGGCATGCACGCGTGGCGAAAAGAAATCATGTTGCGGATGCAAAACTGAACAGAACGGCTTGAAATGACCAAAGAGGCAGGGAGAGGGGGCCGCAGAGCAACACTGGGTCACATCCCGTCAATCAGGCTGCACAGGAGTGACGGGGGAAGGAAAACCAATGCCCATATTTCATGTCCCAGCCGCTGTCATGACGCAGTAACAAATTTCTGTTTCCTCTCATCCTATCCCAACTCCATTACTGTAGGTTTTATTTTATTTAAAACATCCTAAAAACTTTCTTAAATCTGTTTTGATGCCTGTAAAACGCATTTCAATCACAAACACTGATAATTAAAGACTAAAAAAGAATTCATTCAAAAAAGGATAATATCAGCATGCAGCCACTGAACAAGACAGAAATCAACAAATAAGATGCCGCACTTTGTCCATCAACTTAGGAGGGGGTGAACGGAACGAGGCAGAGGAGCAAAGAAGAGGAAGAGAGATTCTGAACCTCAGCAGGGTTCAACCACTCAATCAGCGAGGTGGCTATAATCAGCTCCACTGAGGTTTATTACAATGCTGATAATGAACTATGAACTAGCAGAAGCAGAATCAATACCTGTGATGGTTTTTGTCTCTGAACATTATTTATCTGCTGATTTTTCATTGTTATTTCTTTTAATGCTGATCCTTTTGGGAGAGATGCTTCACCCCTGAACGCAAATGTAATCACTAGATCAAACAGTTCAAACATCTGTTAGTTACTGATGCAGCATAAAGCAAATAACACCCTTCGGTGCGTGACGTCACGAGCTTGTGGCGTTGCTTTCTGTTCTCTCCCTCTGGTCACCACCACTCAAACCTGCTGCGCATCCATCCAATAATGCCATTACGTAAAGTGCGTCGGAGGTGATCTTCGGATAGGGATGCGATCCCATCAGTGCAGCAGGTCCGCGCTGGAGGGCAGAGAAGGAGAACTTTGGCTTTGCCTCAGCATCTTCGGGTATGACAGTCAGTCCGTGCGCAAGAGAGGAGTTGGTGGAAATAGAGGGGACTATTGGACCAGGCCGCCTCGGGCCAGCGGCTCGTGATGTTTAAGTGGCTTTAAAGGATGTGAATAAGGTGCGCATTAACCTCATTCTTAGCTGCACGCGCAGAACCGCGTTATCAAGACGCGTCTGGTCGTACATGCGCAAAACAAAAACAAAAACCGCACCCAACAAAATGCAACAGGAGGAAAGTGCGTTATTCCGTTCAATCCTGTCGAGCAGACGTTTCCCGAGAATCTGATTTCTTATTCACTTTCTGTTCATTCAGGGATGTGATCAGCTTCGCCGAGCTGCGCGTAAAAAGCACCATAATGTGTTGGCTGCGTATGGTTATTTCTAACCGGCGCATTTTCCCAGGTAGTATAATTGATAGAATTAACTTACCGGCCAGGATCGCTTTTCCCGGATGAGTTAATTTCGCTTTCCCGGCTGGCGCCGCCGCCGCCAGACGCCGCGGTCTGGAAAAGGACCCGACATCCAAGCATTTATCCTGCATAGCAGAAACTCTGAAAGACGGTTCTAGTCTCAAAGCGCTTGTATTTAAGAAGCTCAAATGTCTCGTAGTCTCTTTTTCCAGGCTGACATGCGCTCACAGCGCACGGACGTGGTGCGTCTTTCCTTCTTGGGCGCTCGGAGACTCCGCCGGATCAAGCTGTTGACAGAGGGCGTTGCACTGGGACTGTCCAGGAAGTTGGGACGTGTTATATCCAATAGCTATTTGTAGCCATGGCAACGCCTTGTGCAGATGAAGGGACTCAGCTCAGGCTTCTGGGACAGTCTTACAGGGACTGATGGACAATGCAGGGACTGATGGACAGCGCAGGGACTGATGGACAATGCAGGGACCGATGGACAGCGCAGGGACTGATGGACAGCGCAGGGACTGATGGACAATGCAGGGACCGATGGACAGCGCAGGACGTAAACAGGAGACTTAACTTGTAACCACTTCTCATCACTCCTCGTGTCCTTGCCATTTATTAACCTGCTGCTTCAACATTTTGTTCTTTTCGTACAAAAATCATTCTCTGTAAGATTACAACACACTATAGACAGTACGTAGAATACTCTATGAAGGGTTAGGTATTTCAACGCCTCTTAAATTATACACTTTAAAGTACAAGGATAATTATTTTTGATCAACTGGAGCCAGGATGTGAGCGAATGCATCGTCTTCTGCTCTCAGGTCTGCTGGAGCCTCATCGTTTTCTGTTCGTTGGATCAGGAAGTTATTGAACAGCACTTTTTTTTTTTACACAACATTAGTAACACACAACATACTTGAGTGCAACATGGAGATTGTGCTCCTGGTTGTAGCTTTAAAGTTTGGCAGCACATGCACAGACAACTTGTATAGCTTGCTCTCCTTTCATCTTTTCCATTTTTCTCTCTCTCTCTCTCTCTCTCTCTCTCTCTCTCTCTGTCATCTTGAAACTTCTGAAGTCCGTATCAAATTCCAAAAGATTGAATGTTTCGATAGAACTCTTCTGACCCAGAAGCTGAATGTGGTTGTGAGGGGAGTGCAGCGAACACTTTGTACCTGTTGCGAGAGGACAACCAAAACTATTGAACTGTCTTTCTAATTAGAACATAAGACAGTTCAGAGAATAAACCTTTACAGATGTGCCTGGATATTATTTTTTTTCTCCCACATACTAACAGAAAGTAAGGCCGGAGCAGTGCTTTAGGAAGGGGGGGGGGGGATGCACACAATCCCCTCTCCTACTCAGTGATAACGTTTCTTCCTCGTCAGTGCAGAAATGGAAAAAGCTCTACGTTTAATAAACTCTACATTAAGCAGCAACCGGACAGAGTGGTTTGGCGTAACCTAGGTGATCTTCAGTACGTTAATTCCTCTTGAAGTTGATGGGCGGCTTCATGCTGATCAAAGATGCAGTCAAGAGAGAAGAGTAGGAAAGGTCCCGCAGCCTTGATGCCATCCTAAAGTGTTTGTGCGCGTGTGTGTAGGTGTGTGTGTGTGTGTGTGTGTGTATAGCATGTAGAGATGAAGTGTTCATATTGCAGTTTCAGTGCGTCTCATTTGGAGCGAAGGCCCAGGCACGTTTCTCGGGTCTCTGTGCGGTCCATTTACCAGTTGCGACCTCGGGCAATGCGGTCCTAATTGTTTTTTCGTGTGAGCGTGTGAGGATGAGATTGGTGGAAGAGGCAGTGAGAGGTCTCTACATGTTTAAGCCGTACGCTGCAGGCTGAGCCGGGAAGCCTGCAGCGGCAGCGGCGGCGGGCGGAGCAGTGAAACCCGTGGAGGGGTAACCGTATCCTGGGTACCCTGGCTGGGGGCCAACCGGAGCAACGGAGGAAGTCAACATCAGCTGTTGGCCTGATCATAAAAACAAAGAGGAAAAAGTGCACGCACAGACACAATTAAGCATTTATTTCCCTAAGTGGGTGTCACAGAGTTCATCAGCACAGCCGTTTCACCCAGGCGAATGTTGCCTCTGTACATACCAAACACTATCGCCTGAGGTTCCGTCACCTCCTCTTCAGTTTTCCGTTGACTTTCTGCCTCTTCCAGTTTGTCCACCTGAGTGCAACAAAGAAAAGAGGCTGGATCAGAGGAGGATCGTCCACACTGCACGCCCAAAGAAGTCTCATTTCATACATTGTAGGTATCCTGCTCAACACTCCTAAAAAACAAACATGTAATTTAACAATGGATTTAAAAAGCTAATTTATAAAAATAAATGTTTTGTCACATGGATCTGAAATAACACCAGTAAATCTAGATCATCCATGCTGGAGACCTACAATGTACGGCAGTGCTAAAAATGATGTCGAGTCTCATTAAAGTCAGAATGACAAACTGCAATAGACTACAAACTCGAATGCCTCATTTATAAAACTACAGATAAGCTTCTATTTCATTAATAAGACTAATTATGTACGACTTGCAAATACATTTATCAGACCCGTTTCTGAAAAAACAAAACTCCACACAGTATCTCTCAGCACAGATCAGGTCACTGAAGAGAAGATGCCATGCAGGTTTGGTGAATGTTAACAGTTAAAGGGTCTGTTCACCCAAAACCCATAACAAAATGAACCCCATGTAACAAGCATGTGGAAGAATCACAGTGTTCCTCATACTGCATCAGAACATCTAGTGTTGCTTTTGCATCAGCCATAAATAAAAATGCCCCTTAATTCTAGATGCAACCCCAAGAGAGAGGGGTTAGGGGGTGGGGGGTGTCTGTTAGGCCAGGACTGGTGCTGAAGACCAGGACACGGGACTACAGGCTTTGGCTCCATCCATCAACACTGCTCATCTTCAAACATCCTGGATAAAGTCAAATCTGTTCAGATAGCCATCATAAATCATTAAGATTAGGATTAGGAAGTATAAATGATTCCTTCATGACAGGGGTCTGATCCTCATCATCTTTTATTTGAAGTTTGATCAGAAATATAAGCTTTTCGCTTCAAGTTTAAGATCACATTGAGATACTTCAACAATTAGTTTGCTGCTCTTTATGCTTACACTAGGAATCAATAGACAGCAGCGTTTATCTGGGATTTCATGAATTAATTTCTGCTTCGCAGCAGATTTCTGAAAAGAAAATATCCATGAAACAATTAGGTTTCCTGGAAGAAGAATTTAGTCACTTTATCCTGAAGATAAACTCAAATATCTTTAATAGCATGTTGTAGCTGTTGAAATGGAACGAAAGCCGGCACCGAGGACAGTTAGGTCACACTCAGTCTACAGTCCATGCTAGGTTCCTACGTCAGAAACCTAAGAGACAAGTTAGAACGAAGAGCAGACAGAACACAAAAGAGAAATAAAAGAGGGCCAGAGACCGTCACCTTCGCTGCACACTCATCAACCTGGAAAAGAACCCAAAGAGATGACCCCAAGTGACCTCACATGTCTACAGGTCAACAGTTCAGGACATCATGATGACCAGAGGGAGTTTATATTACTTTAAAGGATATTTCTCTTTAGCATGTCTGACCCGTTTTTCAACACCTCCAGAGATGTCACTTCCTGCTGCCCACCTATCACCAGTCAGGATTAGTTTCTAAAGCGGCTGGAACAATCGAAATAAAATAAACTAATTCCGGCACGCAGTTAAAATATAAAACGTAAAACACATTTCTTTCGAATAATCAACGTTCAAAACCTATTTTAAAATAGAATCCAAGAATTAACACTAAAGAGCCCCTTCTACTGTTCTTCCCTGGAGGACGAACCTTTGTGAGGTATTCTCGCATGACCTGGATGAAGTACGGCATGGCAAAGTCCGTGATGCGGTGCCTCCAGGCCAGCTCCAGCACCACATCAGGGTGCAGCAGGTCGTAGGAGGCAAACAGGCAGGCAGCAAAGCACTCCTTCCTGCCCTCCTCCAGGAACCACTGGAGAAGAGTCTCTGCCAGCTCCGCATCCTTGGACTCCGCGGCGTAAAGCATGGCATCCTGGGAAAGACGGAAATGCGATGCATCTGATTGGCTAATCACGAGTGCGTGGCAGCCTCTGTGCACGTTTAAGAAGCCGTCTCTGCTCAATCATTAGAGGCTGCTTCCGATGAGACAAGCACCGACATGATGCTCGTGTTTTTAAGGGATCTCCAGGTACTCGGTGCCTAAAGACTAGACAGCGCCATCTATAGGAGACTAACGGTCTTTGCGTTCTTACCTTGTACAGTTTGTCCTGCTTGCAGAGCTCTACGCTCTGTCTCCAGCGGTTGTTGCCCTTGTACAGGTAAGCGGCAATACGTCTGAACTCAATCAGTTCATGTTTCTCTAACCGCTGCGCCAGGCCAATAGTATCAAAGTTGTCATAGGCATCGATGGATGCTCGGAGGCCCTATGGAGTACCACACAGAATTCAAAATGAAATGACGTCACCGAGAATGAAAGCGACCGGATCAACAGTGCGGTCTTTTGACCGCAGAAGCGCGGTATGCTAACTACTACCTCAATTTACTAGAAGACGTCACTAAATAAACATGTAACTCCTTTGTTTGTTGTGTTGTTCATAAGCAGACATTCTGAAGGACACTATTCGCTTTCCTTTGAGCAGTATTGTAACCAACCTGGTAGTCTTCCTCCTCTGTCAGCAGGTTGTTAAGAGCTTCATTCACAGACTTGTTGTTGTGATTCTGGACAGACCTCAGGTAAGGTTTAACCAACTTCAGCTGGTCCATCTATTCAAGCACAAACAAGTCAAGTTGCGCCGCCTCAGCCAAGCAAGCGCTTTCACTCTAAATATGAAAGCAAAGGCAGGCTTTACTCAGGTTAACCTGGACACTGGTTACCTTGCTAAAAAAGGAGACTGCTCTGCTGTGGTCCAGCCGCGGAGACAGAATGGTCAGCAGGTCGTTCAGTAGCAGAGGCTTATATTCCAGGTAGAAGGACAGAGATTTGTAGTACAGCTCCACATTGGCAACCTGAGGACAACAAGACGATCTCAGAAACCAAAAGGCCTGAAGGAAATCAGCTCAGTCAAAAGCTCGCCTGCTAACCTTAGCAGTGATGTCTTTGAAAGGCCCTTCTTTCCATGCGTCTGTGGGATGAGACATCATGGTGAGGACAGCGTTGTCATACTCCTCATACTTATCGTAAAGGAAAACCAGCTCGGCCCATAGATGAGACTGCTCTGCTGCCCGGAGGACCTGGTGAGCACAAGTACTTATTTAGTAAGTATTTATTTATTTAGTATAATGAAAGAGACAGACATCACTTATTTAATCAGCCGAAAACAACATGTATACGCTGAAAAAGACGACCTTGCAAATATGATTCAGGTTCTGCTCCTCCAACATGCACCTTTGGAGTTTTAGTTATGTTGTTACACACAAGCAGAGCCCGAGATGCGCGCTACCTTTGGGATGTTGACTCTGGACCAGAAGAGCTCCAGGTGCTCCCTCATCTTTTGAGGCTTGAACTTGGAGTAGAGGATGGCGAGCTCGGTGAACATGCCCATGTGGGCTCGCTCCAGGCCCAGAGCAGCCTCCAGCAGGGCAATGAGCTCCTCAAAGTAGCCGCGGTCCTGATAGTAGCCGATCAGGTCCTCCAGCTCATCGGCATGGATCACGATGTGAAGGCCACAGATTTGTGCGAGACGAAACTCCTCTCCATCGACGCACGCAAAGCACACCTTAAGATTGAAGAGAGGAGAGGAGAGTTAGTAAGAAGTCAAGGACCGGCGTGATAACATTTCAGCCCCAACGTGCAGTAGCATGGTCCAGCTCTTCAACATCCATCCATCCATTCAAATATCTCAGTAATGTTTGGTCAGGAAGCTGCTTGAACTTTGTGCGTATCGTCCACCTCCTTCCACGTCCGCGTGCTGTTGGCTTTCCTGGCGCTGTCCACGGCTGCCTGGTACTCTCCGAGACGGACTAGCGTAGATGCAAGGCGGGCGAAGTTCGACACGCTGTCGTATAAGAGTTTGGCTGCTTCGTACATACTCTCCTCGTAGCATCTATCGCCGACCTGGAGCGGGAGAGACGTGATCCACTGGATGGTCAGCATGTGTTTAGCATTCAGCGTGAGGGCATCATACACACGCTGCCGATCCTCACCTGCTGTATGTGAGCATTGTTGGGCCCACTTACAAACTCCTCCAGCTCGGCCAGACGGTTTGTTTTGGCCAAAGCAAAGATCAGCTCCGTCTCTACATAAGACTCTCTTGCTTTCTTCCGAGCCATCTGGAGGAATTTCACCAAGTCCTCCCAGTTATCTGCAAAACACAAGCGGCATCTTTAAGAAATCAATGGATCCCAATAGACCATCGTTATGAGCTGCTGGTGTGAAACAGGTGTGCTACAGGCTTACTGTTCCTGCTGGCGGCGTCGACCACCTCCATGTAGGCCGAGGGGTCAACAGCCTTAATGTACGAGTCAATGGCCTCCTTGACCAGGTCTCTGTGCAGCTGAGCTCTGCCTAACTGGCTCCACACCGCAGGCTCATTACAGCGCTCCGCAAACTCGTAGGCACGATCCAAGTTCCCTATTTGCTCTATCAGCACCTACAGAAACAAGAATAGAGTTATCCGACATGTGGGGCCTTAGAGAAAGTCGTTTCAGTAAAATGGCACTGCAATCCAGATTCTAATCATGTTTGGCGACTCTGTAAAAAAAAAAGTTTTTAAATGCTGTGATGATTTTTTGTTATCATCCCTGACATTAATTTCAGTTAAAAACAGTGAACATATAAAACATCTAACATTGCATTACCCGTATGGCTGAGGTATTGACATCAAACTTCTTGAATATGGCAAATGCTTCCTCAAAGAGCTCATTGCTGATGGCGATGTTAGCAATGTCCGGAGCATCGTAGTTGTCGAGCCTGTTAATGTACTCCATCACGCGAGTGCGGTCGGCCTTGATGGCCGTCAGAATCAGCAGGTTCTGGAGGTTTCTGAGAAATACCCAGAGCAGAGTGATAATTGCAAAAAAAGAAATCAATAAGTGCGGCTTAATGATAAATTATGCAATTATGGGATGCCTGCTGTACCTGTGCTCACTGAAGACAGAATTGTCGAGCACGATCTTCTCCAGCAGCTCAATCAGCTCGTTGGGCAGGTCTGCAGTCATGAAGGCCTTGACTGTGACAGACACCTCCTCTGGGTCCTGGGTTTCTGTCAGGGCTGTCTGCACCACCTGAGAGGAGCGGAGAGTGAGAGAGAGAGGACAAACACGTGAAAACAGTCCCCACTCACAGTCACTCCATGAGCAGAGCTGTCTGTCAGAATGTCCAACCTGGTCAATGAGTTGTCTTTTGTAGGGATTGTCTTCTTCCAACACATTCGCCCACAGCTCCGGGTCTTTCCGTCGCACCAGGTATCGAGCCTCACTCTTGAATAACGAATTCTCATTGCACACCTAACAACAAAAGACATCAAGTGATTGAAGTCTATCTACTGCATATATAGTATTTATACATGTACTTATACTCTACATTATGTGATATACACACTTTGATGAGCTCCAAATCACACTGTCCTCTCTCATATGCGACACAGGCCAGGTGGGGATCCCTCTTCTCACAGTACTTTCCAACAATGGTGCTGTCGTAGAATGGGTTCTCCTTCAGGAAGCGCTCGGGAGTGTTGTTGCTGTCAATGTAGATCTTGGCTACTGCATTGTGGGTAGCTGGCTCCTCACAAGCTTCGTGGATACGAGACTCCAGCCATGGCAACAGAAGTTTTAACCTGAAAAGATAATGCAAATCTGAATAATAATATTCTTTAAATAACATAAATGTAGGCATTCACTTCTATCCATGACCGTGGTTGTCTTTTGGTGTAATGCAAACCCACACCACTAGATGGCACTAGTGTTTATGAAGGACTGTAACGCATTCATGTTTACACTTTCTTACTTTCACATTTTCTGATTAAAGACGGAACCAAAGATAATTTTGACTGAAAACAATTAAATTATATTTTTGTTCATGAGTGCTCATGTTCATATTTCAGCTATTTGTGTGTGCAAGGACTATCTACCTGTTTCTCTTCTCTACCTCCTCCACAAGCTCATCAGTGGAAAACTGTCCTCTGACCACCATGATCAGGTTTTTGATGACATCCTCAGCACAGTCCACATCCAATAAACCACCTATCACCACTGGTAAACGACTGGGGTTCACCTGAGAACAATACAAACACATTTTAAATTAAGACGTCCACATTGAGCCAAAATAAGGATTGGCTTAAGTAGCCATCATCTAGAAAATCTTATGAGCAATGTTGATCTTACTTTCTGTACATAGATTTCGATGTATTTCTGCAGATTATTGCGGTAGAGGTAGAGCACCAGGTCATGGACGAAGTCAAAGCGATCGCACACAATGATAAGCGGAAGCTGGTCTGTAAGCTTGGCCTCCTATGGAAGGAAAACAGTGGCATTGCGTCAAAGATATTATATTTCATGAATCTCCAGCAAAACCTTAAACTTATTCTTTTATTCAAAAACCCATGAGATTTACCTTGAGGAAGTTTTTAACCCTGTCCGGATCATAGCAGTTGCTTTCTCTGCAGATTCTCTCCACCTCTTTGATCTGGCCCGTTTTGCATGCAGCCTGGATGTACTTGAAGTGAACATCAGGCTCCTGGCTGAAATTCACAATTGACCCCAGGAAGTAAAACAAACCTTCAAAAGAAATGGCAGGGCAGAGCAGCACCAAGGTCAGTTCAATCCATGGCGACTTCAGGGCTGCAGAATATTTGGTCATGTAATACAGTCTTGCTTTAATCCATCATGCCCAAATGTTCACATAATGTATGATACCAACCCTCATAGCTCTTAAAGGATTCAAAGAGCTCCACTAACGACTGAGTCCCCAGCTGCTCGTGATACTTGGACGCTATCTGGACACAGAGCTGCAGGTTCTGTCGGATGTTGGCCGACAGCATGGCCCGTAAACATTCCATAGAATCTTCTACAGATAAAGATCCAAAGAAGTTCACCAGCCACTGAAAGGCGAATCAAAGACAAAAGGAGAGCTGAGACAGTGAGACAATGTGCAAGAAGGGAGGTGGGTGGGGTGGGGCTCTTAATTGTTCACAGGCATACCTCAGGGTTGAGCAGATGAGTATGAACCACGGCTCGTTTGATGTCGTACAGGTCAGTGTAGTGTTCAAGAGCTCGCTGCAGCAAACCTGCCTTCTCACACAGCTGAGCAACATGGGCACGGTCATAGTGGGTGAACATCTGGTTCCCCAGGATCGCATCTGCTACCTAAAGAGAACAAGAGACAATCAGAGATTGCCGACCCTCGCCTCCAATAGACTATTCGATCTTGTGAGACAGTAAACAGGGCTTCTGGATCAGAGGGGCCAAACCTGCTCTAGCTTGCTGCTCCGGAACGGGAAAAGATACAACTACAACTGTAACATATATGAAACTAGAATGAACTATGAGTGGGCACACCAAATTTGAAGTCTCTAGGTCAGGAAGGACTCCTGAAAAATGCAGATTTTAGAACAAAAATTAGCTCTCAGATCCGGATTGTGATCCGGACCCGGCCGAAATTAGTCATGGTCATAGACCTTTAAGGAGTACTTATGTGTGATTTTTTTCCAGATCCATACCGCCATATGTTTTGAAGAAATTAAGAAAAATGTCAAAAAGTGCCCTATCTCGCAATGTTAAAGAATCATTAAAAAAATTCTAGAATCTGGATCCAGATCCAGATCCTAGAATTTTTTAAAGGATCCAGATCCAGATCAACGCCATTCTCGGGAGGCCCGAGCCACGGACAGAACCTTGCTTGTGTAAAAATTTCAAGTCGATTGGGTTACTAGTTTTTGACTTATGCGCGTGGACAGACAAACAGACAAACAGACCCAATTGCAATACCCTCGCCTCCCCTTCAGCGAGGGTAATGACACACACATGAGCACACAAAACGTGACTGATATTATAGTGGATGAAGCTGCTTTTAAGCCTTATCTGAATGTTCACCTGGGGGGCGTGGATGAGGTTCATCTCAAGCAGACGTGTCTGCAAGTGTCCTTCCGCAGGGCGGTTGTTCTTTAGAGCATCCAGCAGGAAGGAGGTGCACTGCTGGATCAGGTTTCCCTCCATGAAAACATCAACAATCTTCCAGAGGCCCAGAGGGAGAGAAAAAAGGAGGATGAAATATGGAGGGAGGGGAGGAAAAAACAAACATCTGTGACCCATTATTGCAGTGAGAACACTAGATTAAGGATCACAGATTGCATGGCCAGATTTTTATGCTTTTCATATTAAACATCTGCAGAGGCAGAACCGTATTAATTCAGAGAATCATGGAGTTCTCTGGTCGAAGGTTTGGCCTGAAAAGAGTGATGATGTGGCTTTAGAAGGAGGCGGGGTCACTGACTCAGGGAATTCTTGCATTGTTGGCACATCTGGAATAACATGGCGGCTCCAACACGGGCCAATTTATATACGTTTTCAGACGCATGCAAACGTATAGATTTTAAAGTGAATATGTAGGAGCAACATCGCAGATCTCTGGGAAGGGAGGCGGCCATGTTGGGGAGTGCCTCACCTGGTTGATGTTGGCCAGCGGCTCCTCGTCCTGGGCCAGCATCTGAGCAAACTGCAGCCCCTGGTCTGGATTGACACGCATCACATTTCTCAGCAAAAACACCCAGTCTGGGGTGTAGCCCACCTACAGACGTGCGGTTTGAAAAGAACGGGCCTCTCAGTTCATTTATGGCTGATTCATACAAACGCGTTCACATATCCATGTTCCATGCAAACGTTAATAACAGAATGATAGAGTGAAGTGACCTTTTTAGCATACAGGACTATCTTCTGGAACTGGCCGGTTTCAGCAAAGCACTGGATGACCTTGTTGGGGACGTTAGCTCTGAGGTACACACTAAGAGCGAGGGTGGGGTCGGAGGCTTTCACCAGATCCCCAAGCTCCTCGGAGCACTCCAGCTGTAAACACACACACGGTTCCACTCGATTGATCACTGCGTAGTAGAGTTAGGGATCGCCGAGGAGTTGACATTGCAAGGTAAACATCGTCTTTGCTGACAACTCAATCAATTGCACTTCCTCTTCTTCAGCGTCCCGTTCTGTGTATCGGCAGAGCTGCTTGTGCAACCTGCTCAGTTGTTAACCCCCCCCCCCCCCCCCCCGCCTACCTTGTCCTCTTTCAGCCACTTCTCCAGCAGTTGCTTGCGGCCCTGTTGCAGGACAGGCCTGCACAACTCCAGAGACTCAAACTTGTTGAGCTGGCCCTGGTCCAGCAGAATACCAAAGTACTGTAGCAGCGGAGAGGCCTGGCCTGGCTGGGCCGGGACACTTTGAAACTTACGGATGGTCTCTGCCGTCCGCAGGATTCCCTGAGGAGATGAAGGATAATGAAAATGAAGTCAAAAGAGTAATGCGATTGAAATGTCTTTTTAACCATGATTAGAATGACACAGTGGGTGCAAAAGAATTAGCTTTTAAAACCAAATGTGCCCGTACTGTACAAATGTTGCTGCTGTTGGTGATCTGTCAACACGCCTGGGTTGTGCGAGGATGCAGCAGTAAATGCAGGCTTACCTTTGGTGCTGATGCAGCAACCTTTGCAGCATCTGAATAACTTCCTTGGGCAAACAGAGTGTTGAACTTCCTCGTAAAAATCTCCTCAGCCCCGGCGAGGTTTGACCTTACAGCCATCCTCAAGGCTAGATCGGGGTTTTGCAGGACGTTGGTGGCATAGTTGACAATATTTTCCTCTTCAACACAAACTGACAGGACCTAGAAATAAGAGATTGTCTGAATGAGTGAAGTAAACAGATTCAGGGAATGGAAAAACATTTTAAACCGCTTTCTTTGTTGCTGATTTACGCTGAGCTCGTCACCTGTCCCTTCTTGTTGACCCCAATAATTCCTGACGTGGCTTCATGAGGCGCGGTCACGAAGATGGTCTCTGCACTGATTCGGTTCATGTAGATGCACACTCCAGACTCCAGGTCATACAGGTGAATGTAGCCGTACTTTGTGATCAAATATATGACACCATGTTTACTACCAATCTGAAGAAGACAACCAGAAAGAAAGACGCTGTTAGATCATGTAGTCTTCTCCTTTATTTTACCCAAAAATAATGTGCATCAGGGGTCTTTCCATACCTGCATAGCAACAGGAAAGTCAGTCTGGGCCTCTGGAGGGAAAAACACATCAACCGCTTTCTTAGAAAACGGCTGGTTCCCTGCAGCTGGCTGACCAACTTCAATGATGTGCAACTGGAAGAAGAGAGCCAACATAAAGACTGTTACAAATGCATAGCGCCAGAATTATGAGTGGAATCCTTGTGTACAACGCAGTCACCTTCCCGCCAGCCTGTGAGCGAACTGCGAAGCAGAAGAGGGTGGAGGGTTTGGCATTTCCCTCAACGATGAAGTCCCCAAAGGCAGCAGCATGGCCCTCGATGGGCTGGGAGACTTTCCTGTCCACAGAATACAGCTGCATCGCCCCGACCACACGATTTTGCTGCAGGAAGGTCAGTTGAGAGGAAAAGTTGGCCCGGTGGTGATATTTTGTCCTACGAGCTCATAGTAATCAAACCAACGCCTGTCTTGTTTTTGTTTTGTTATGTCCACCTCAATGCGACTAAAGGTGTCCATGTGCTTCACACCTGTGCAGAAATCCCAATCAGCAGCAACCACTTCTGTTGGTCGTCCGTTCTGTAGTTGATGATCTGACATCCCACCAGACTGGCGTGCCGATCAAACACTTTGGTCGGTTGGGAATCTCCCTCCATGCTCCAGTGATAGACGGCTGAGTCCGTGACCAGAGCAACGGTGTTGACCGATATCCACTTCCAGAACATTACCTCCTCTGTCATGGTGTGAGCCTTCACTTTGCTCTTCATCTCGATGTTAAAGATCTGCAGTGTTTTGGCAGCTGAAGTGAGGGAAAAAGAGACAAAAAGAAGAAGTGAGCGAGGCGGAGGGCTTTCAGAAAGAGCAACTAGGCTGTGGATCAGTATCTTTAACCAATGGATGAACAGCCTGTGGGACATTTGAATTACATTTTCTGCAAGTTTTTTAAATGTGCAAAATATTTCCTTTCCTCTCTTATGAAAAAGCACATTTAATACACTCTCGTGTATAAAAGGCTATGTTTGCTATGGCCTAATGACTGGATACAGAAACCTAAACATTTAGTAAATGGAAGACGTTTTGTTTGTGCTTTCAAAACAATAACAAAACAAAAGGATCCCCAATGGTTGCTAAACTGCAGTCTCAATGGTGTTCCATTAATCTTTACAAGTTACACACAATAACAGGACATCTATTAACAAACATGAATAGTGGAGCAAAACTGAGCTGAAGCCTTTTAGACACATTACATTCAGTTCACCTAAATATTATGAAACAAAATAAATGATGTACTCTCCTTTATCTCGTGGCGTCTCGACCCACACTATTCGTACGTTTCTCAAATCCCTCTCTGACATTTGTCCAAACAATGCTGCTGAATTTGGGAGACATTACAACGCTCACAAATCACACAAAGAAAAACTATTTTATGAAGTACTGCAACTTCCACTGAATGTTCTGCAGACCTCCACATGAATGGGTGCATTTTGGACACACCGAACAATGAAACTAAAGAGGACTCCCTCTGACTGGGACTGAATGTTTGGAGTAGAACGACTTTAGTAGCCGGTCCTGTGCATATTTCAAACCAACAGAATTAGGTTGATTTGTAACACTGTTTGTAATACTGTTTGATGCTGGCAGCAAAACAGCCGAAAGTCCAATTACCTTCACGGTGGTGAGGAATGAGAGGAAAAATCCAAACATAAAACCTGTGCAAATCGGCATGGCTAGATACCAGGTTACCAATGTTAACGCTTCCTGGCTGCAGCCAATGTTTGGCTGAGGAAATTAACAATTAACTGACTGATCCTGGAGAGCCTGTAGATTCCACTGAGCCATTATAACATTCCTGTGATCTGTAATATTGTTTCTGATCCTAAATATGACAATTAAAAGAGAATTAATTCACCAATAAAGAAAGAGATACTTAAACAGGCGAGCTAATGCATGACTCATGTGAACACTGATGTGATGCTACATAGAATGGCTGCTGGTGCAGGCTCACACAGGCATTCAATGACACACACACACACACCATACACACACACACACACACACACACACACACACACAGTCTACCAGCATACAGCATGGCACGCCAACCCATGTACAGTTCTGATAAAAGCAAAACGTGTGCCAGAGGTTCGGCGGCATCGGGGTGCGATACTGGGGCAACACAGAGGTAGCAAGAGTCACTTCTAAACAGTGGTCTCTGTTTTGATTGGCCAGTATGACTGCATACTGGAGAGGGTGTTTGGGAAGCTTTTATGAGACAGACATGGCTACTGTGTCGTCACATCGAGTTGCAGCTGGGTAGACAGGCAGAAAGCAACTCACCGTCTGAGAAAGAACAGAAAGCAAGGGAGAGAAAGCAAATATCAATTGGGTAAGCACGAGAAGACAAAGATATACCAGAGAGAAAGAGCAGACGGCGGCATTTAATCCTCCGAGGGAGGGAGGAGGCAGCGTTAGACAAATGCACCTGATCGGCGCCTGTGTTTGTCCGCCGACGGCGACATTCAGTGGCATAAAATCAATTTACACAACTAATTTAGAACGGAGCTCACGCTACATAGTTAGAGCGCTGAGACAACGTAAACTATAATAATCTGTGTTCATTGGTATTTATCATCTGATCGAGTCGGGTACGGTTGCTCCCGCTTACCTTTCAGGGCAATAACTTTGCTGGCGGGATTCATGATGGCGCTGTCAGCAGAAATCGGCCTCCTGATTGGGTTGGTGGGGTCGAGCAAGTCCACGATCACCAGCTGGTTCTGCTCTCCCACCTTCTCTCTGACACAGATGAACTTGTCAGACTCCATGGTGAGGTAGCTGAACCCGATGTTTGCCGGGTTCACTCCCATGTTCTGCAGCTGGAAGGATTAAAACAGCATCGTTGGTCATAATCATTGGTCAAATAAACACGTTTAACCAGAACCAGGCTGTCTTCTTATTGGCTGAGCCACTCGCTTAGACATGCATGTACAACTCATCTTTACAGCAGCATGGTGGCGCAGCTAACACAAAGACAGCGCCCGCAAGGACCAAATCAAGATTACTCCCGTCCATTTCCATCTCTGGCTTCTTCCTCACTTTCCTCATATCTTTGATGACGCCGTGGTTGAAACTGAAAAGGCTGAACAGAGGAGCTCGTCGCTGCTAACAGATCGCTGCTACATTCCAAAACACCCGTGAGCTGGGTGGTGCAACCATTTGACATTACACCCAGAATGCATTGTGACGTAAACAACAACGGCAACCTACGGGCAAAAAAAAACGTTTATACAAAAATATAACAAATGGAAATTATTTTAGACATTTTTATCTTGTAGTTTTGTTACTGGCAATATTGTATTAAAACAATATTGCAGTCTTTGTGTAGTTTTTCTCCGCACAAACAATTTCTGCTGCGTCAGATTTCAGCCAAACTTCAAAAAAAATATGGAAAACACTCCGAGTGCAAGGGAATTAAAACAGAGGGATTATTGTGCATGTAATCTGCGAAAGGCGAGGACAGAGCCGAGCATGCACTCGCCCCCTGATGATGGAGATGGGCGCATTATGCAGTCTGAGGCAAGTGGAAAGGAATTCTCACGCTCATCACAAGGACGCTAGAAAAGTAGAAGTGGTGGAGGCAGACAATAAATCATGACAAGCCAATGAAAGCATGTCGTGCAAAACAAAACAACAGGAAGGCTGTAGCCCCGGTCAGACGGGGGTGAGCCGAGGGCTCCAATGAGAGAAGCCGGATTCTAGAAAGTGTTTTTCATCATATCCAATTTTTCCATCAAACGAAGTTGTTTAATGTGGAAGCAGCAACAAACCCACGGAATGATCATCTAAACCCGAGGACCCTCTGAGCATAAAGGAGCTGTGCAATTCTACAATCAGCATTAACTAACGCATCAGCCATGTGTTCAGCAACAGCCTTAACATTATTACATCTAAACTTTTTGTGTGTTTTATCAGTCAAACTCAGCAAGTCCACACGAGCAGCCTCTGAAATTGAAGAATTACAAGCTTAGCCATATCAAAACGTATATAAATATAAATATAGAACTTCATCTCCGTGCAGAGTACTGCTGGTTTCTGTGAGGCTTATGGGCAAAAAGGAGATTAAAGGCCCCAGAGAAGACCTGAGGGAGGACTGGAGCCATATGCTATATCCTCCTGACTGCCAGAACAAAACAAGAAGAGGGGAGGAAAACAACAATAAAGATGGTGGGGGCGAAGAGAAGAATAGAGTGAAAGGAAGAGTGCGAGAAAGTCCAGCATCCTACCAAAAAAAAGGAGGGGAGTTTGGGAGGAAGGGGAGAACTGCTATGAAGAAAATAAATCAGTATCCCAGAAATGAAGGAGGGATGAGGGCCCAGTCTGCAACGCGCAGTTTCAGGGCAGGGCCGGAAGAGAACCTCCCACCCTCCTCCTCCTCAGAACATTCACAAGCACACAGATCATGCAGAAGTTCACCGATGATAGCAGAGAGGCTGGTGACTCATGCATTGGGCGGATGGCAGCGACGCGCTACGTCAGCAGCTGAGCATCTGGGCTTCAGGAGGGCATTAAACATGAAGTGGTGCTGCAGGTTAGCCGTGTAGCCGACAGGTTAGGACAGGCATGGGCAAACCCAGGCCCGGGGGCCATATGCGGCCCGTTGGTATTTTTAATCCGGCCCGCCAAACTTGTCCAAATTATATCACTAAATAAAATTGTATTATAATTAAACCTCATTCATTTGACCTTTTCCCTGTAATGCTACCTGTAAAAGGCCAAATCCTTTAATGCAATAGCTTTCATGTGTCATTCATATTAGCATACACAAATACTCCATCCATCTGTTCTTGGTCCGGCCCCTCTGTCAAATTTTAGAACCTATTGTGGCCCGCGAGTCAAAAAGTTTGCCCACCCCTGGGTTAGGAGCTATAGAGTACAGGAAGTCAGGAAAACCTTGAGCGTCTGTAATCAATAGGTTATATTAACAGTGGATCAGATGTCAATCAGAGTCCTCCGACTAAGTGGTGACTTTTGACGTTTTCGTTTCCAGTTTACACCTTCGTCTGTCCAGACGGATGGAGTGACCGAGAGAGACAGATTTGTAACATGAAAAAAAAAGCTCAGTATAAGCAAAACCAAGCAGTTTGCAGTTTGTGGTGGAATCCAACACGGACTTTACTGCAAAGAAGCGACCAATTTTAATTGTCTTTAATTGTTTTTCTTTTACTGAGGCTCTGTGAGGTGATGGTCAGTGTTCTCCAGAACAGTAATATATTACAGTGACGTTGACATTCTGTAAAATATTAGATCTAATTAGACATTTATGTGACATTTCGCCAAAGCAAGTTCATTCTGAAACTGAGGCCAAGAGCAGGTTTTGTGAGGTTACAGCAACCGTGACCTCCAACCACAACCAAACTGGGTGTTTCAGTGAAATTTGAAGAAAGAATCTCTCTCAATCTCATCCCTTGTTCACAAAAATGTGTTGAGGGATGGACAAACAACTGGATCTATACAAGTCACTGAATCTCTCTGGAACTGGACATCCCTTCTCACGACAAACAGACGTACCAGGGACGTGTGTGTGTGTGTGTGTGTGTGTTTTAAATGCATTCATGATTGAGTCTTGGTGATCAGTCACAGATGTGTTCTGTTAGATGGAGTCAGACGATGCCGCCATCTTGCTTCCTGTCCTGATGTGATTTGCAGGACTTAAATAGCCCGTTTAGCTCATCTGTCCATCACATCCGCTGGTTTGACAAGGCGGCACGGTGCAGACCGCAATGTTCCCCGGCATCGTCCTCCATCATGGCACCAACATAGTTAGCATATTGTTCCACACACAGTCACACAGCCTACGGATCAGCCCCTCCCGTCCAACTATTTGGTAAATTAATGGCACACTTTGACCCCCTCGACAAGGCCTCGACCTCGGATCATACGTCATGCTGAAGCAAACAAGCACAGCGGGCAAGAGGTAATGATGGGGGGAGACTTTACTGCATCCCGGTATTCATGGGATTGTAAGATAGGCAGATGACTGAAGCATTAGCTCCCAGATCGGAACATCAGCCTCCATTCCAGCATGAACATGTTAAAGACACATCTGGAGCATCGCTTTGCTCTTCAACTCACACTGCTTCCAGTTCAAAAGACTGCTACATCATCAAGAAGGTGGGTGATGAACTCAGCCCAGACTAGGAACACATGGCTGTAAATACCGGGTCGGGGGGGGGGGGCTAAACAACTTGAGGCCCAAAGTCCTGGGATTGCAAATTCCACACATTTTTCACTCTGCTGGAGCCACCTAGATCCACGGAGGGATACGACCGGGGCGCGGCGGGGATTTCACGCTGCAAGTGGAACGTGAAGCCGTCTGCTGCTTGTATTCAAAGCAACATTATCTTACAAGATGAAGAAGGGAAAGGTATGCCCCCCCCCCTTTGCACCAATAACCCAGACGTAGCGCTCTCCAACAGAGAGGAGAGCTCGATGCACAGGAGTCCATCTTAGCCGGCAAGTTTCATTTTTTTTTTTGAGTGAATAAAGGATCTTTAGCTAGAAAGCGAGGCTACCAGTCAGAGGAGGGAGTAGAGGGAGGTGCTTTGGGTTTTTTCCCAAGTGAAAGGCCATTTCGCTGCCTGCTGTAACCATGACAACGGGTTACAGACAGGGGGAGGTGGAGGAGTGTGTCACAAACTTTCTCTTTTGGCTGCAAGACACTAAACACTGGGACAGCTACGGGACATATTCAAAGTTCATCCCAGGGGGGGGGGGGGGCGTGAGGGGAAATGGTTGCTCCACAGAGAACCACACAACTGGCTGTTGGTTTTCCTTTGTCGCCACAAATTGTGAAAGGGCATTTTGTGTGTTTTTATTTCCATGCCAACCAGATACCACTGGTTGGCATGTTGATCATTTTGAAGCTACACAGACGCTCCTCAGTTCCTCCGATGGAGCCGACGGACTCAACCAGCCGCCCGGATGCAGATGTCGAAACATCAGACGACATCTGATTGTTTCAGGATCAGAATACGGTTCAGATTATAGGTTTCTTTTTCCTACATGAGCCAACTTGTTGAAACCACGCTGATTTCCTTTTTTGATTCCTGGCAAAATAAAAGATCATGCAGCGGCTTAAATAGTTCGATGTGGGTGACTTTACAGGGTTTTGATCCCCTCAAATTCTTCTTTAACTGGCTACTGCGGTCTCAAAACTATTCCGTCCACTGATGGTCATTAAGAGCGTGGCACACATTTACTAATCAATCAGTTCCAGCCTTCAAGGGATTACGTTAGTAGCAGAAAGGCTTTAAGCTAAGACTTTAATTTATGCGTTACTGCATATTAACAATAATCAAATCAAAGAACGGTACAAAAAGTTAAGAGATGAGATCATTTGCTCCTTCGAATCTAAAAAGGCGCTACCTGTGCGCGGCGGAAAGGAAGATATTACTTGTTGAGGAGGCAAGTGCACAAAAAAACTTTTGAGTAAGTGTGAAACACCCGCAGCAGTCACTGAGGTTTCAGAGTGAAACACAAACTACCAAAGGCCTCTACGCTAAAACTCCAAAAATTAACCCCGGCACCGGGGGTGGATGAGATTCGCCCTGAGTGTCTTAAGTCTCTGGATGTGGAGGGACCGTCTTGGTCGACACGTCTCTGTAATATCGCATGGTGGTTGGGGACAGCGCCTCTGGACTGGCAGACCGGGGTGGCGTTTCCCCTTTTCAAGGAGGGAGACCAGAGTGTGTGCTCCAAGTACAAGGGGGGGGGTCACGCTCCTCAGTCTCCCGGGGAAAGTCTCTTCCAGGGTGCTGGAGACAATGTGGCTTTCGTCCCGGTCGTGGAACACTGGACCGATTCCACACCCTCCATCGGGTGCTCGAGGGTTCGTGGTAGTTGCCTCAAGTGGAGGAGTTCGAGTATCTTGGCGGTCTTGTTCACCAGTGAGGGAAGGGTGGAGCGTTTCGACCGACGGATCGGTGCAGCGGCTGCAGGGATGCAGTCGTATCGGCCCGTTGTGGCAGAGAAGGAGCCGAGCCGAAAGGCGAAGCTCTCGATTTACCGGTCAATCTGCGTTCCTGGTCTCAATGGGGGGCTGAAGCATTTCTGTCTCCACCGCTTGGTGATGTCGTTGTTTATTTCCCTGCTGTAAAACAAGCATGAACTTCCCCAGACAGACGCATCATTCCCTCAGAACGGCAGGGTCCTGAACGCACCACGTTACATGATTGCACAGCAGGACTCTGAAGGACGTGACGACAGCAACATGGAAGCCACGACGCTCAGCTGAAAAGCGTCACAACATCTCAGCTTACATCTCTGCGGAGAGAAAATAGATCCACACCGAGCCATGGATCTGACTGCTCAATTTTTACCAGTCATCATCATCATCATCATCATCATCAGCCCGGCAGGAGAGAACTGGGCCTGTAGCTATATTGAGCAGCAGCCCGCAAGCCCTATTTCAGATGCCATTTAAATGCGACATGTGCCATTTGTGTCCGGACCGAGCCACGCCAACAGAACGGGGCAGGGGTTGATCTGGGGGGGGTGACGGGGTGGGGGTCTTCTCTGGTCCGCTTACCTGCAGATGTTCCTGAAATCGTATCGGCAGTATCTGAGCCATGTCTGGAGGGTTTCTCTCTCTCTCTCGCTGATGAATCCGTGAGGAAGGACAGGGGAAGGGGACCGCAGGAGGAGCAGAGGTGCTCTTACGCAGACGTGTCCCCCAAATGTCCCCGAAAAGGCAAATACGGCGGGTGGCCTGAGCGGGCACGTCGGGTTCACACGATCCCAGCAGCGGCTGCTCCCATTCAGTAGCCCCGCAGCCGCCTCTGGAACAGTCCTGAGTCATAAACTCCGCGCCTCCGCTGAGAAAACTAGTCCCTCCACTCCCACTACTCCGCAGCGCTCTGCGTCAGCCACTCCCCCCACCCCCCCGAGTCATATAAGGAAAAGGGAGTGTCGTAAAAAACACGCATTTGAGTTACTTTACTGTGAAGTGATCCTGAATGTTTGTTTACTTTGGGAGCTGCTGTCAATAGAGGCAGGAAGACGCGCACTTTGTATCCCTCCGCCACAACCCCTTCCCCCGAAATCTGGGTTTGAGAGGAGCCCCCCCCCCTCTGAATGGTCTCCACAGAGGCACACTCACTCATGCACATGTTTATTAAGAAGTTTGTTCAATGGATGACACGCAGGTCTATGTCGGGGGGGGGGGTTCCAGGTATCTCTTTGCTTTACACCTGAGGATATGCTTTTACAGACGTTTGCATCATTTCTACTACAGAATGCGTTTCTGGCCTCAAACAATGTTAAATTGAGAAAGTGAGATGTGGGTTATATTGTTATGTTAATGTTGCTCTATGGTGGTCTCTTTAAGTTGACTCCTTTTTTTGTATATTTCTTATTTAACCAGTGTTACATGTCAGTAACGAGTCTATTTATAGTCATTTAGACAATACTCTGCCAGTTTGCAGTGTTCAGAAAAAAACCGTTTCATTTATTCAAAAGCCTTCCGAGCATGCATCACATACAGGATGTGGGTAACACTGACATAATCAATGCAATGTAGCGTCTTCAACATATAAAGGTTTTATAGAATTAGGTGTGTAGACATTTAGGAATACTCTGAAGAGTAGCCACACCAGTCGATATATATACTGTAACTAGTTGTGATACCTACTATGGTGACACACTACATGATTCAATGAGATCGATGTACAAACTGTGCAGTTATCAATATCTGTCTGATTAGAATGCAGCACAGAATGCTCTACATAGTGAACATTGAAGGGTTTGCAGGGTGGGTTAAACACACTTTGTGTTTGGCTTGGCTCTTGCTGTCAATCAGAAGCAGGTAGTTATTCCGGTGGTGCGAAATGATCTCATCAAGGGTGGCGAAAATCTGAACGAGCGAGACAAAAAAAAAGGGAGATGGGCGGTTAAATAAAAAAAACCTGCAATCGACTCCTTCCCTTCGCTCCCCAACCTGCCCAATTGGCCCTCACCTCTTCGTTCTTTTTCCCCTCTTTTCCAAGGGCATAGCGCCGTGTCTCCTCCAGGAAGCGAACAGGAACGTTGTACACCTTCTGCTGGAAGAGCACAGCAAGGGTGTATGGCTGCCCGGCGCCTTGGGCCGAGCTGGGTCGGATGAGAAAGGCGCCATCCTACAGGAAGAGACAAAAAAAAGGGGGGGAAACGGAGCATTGAATAAAGAATGAGGGTTTGATTTAAAGTAAAAACAGTAGTAGAAAGTGTCATTATACCATGAAATGAAGAATTCCTGCTTTTACCTTGTTGAGCCTCAACAGGAGATCTTCGGCCTGCTTCCTGTTACAGTCTCCAGTAAACCATTCCTTGTCCTGTAATATGACACGGACATCAATGAGTAGCGCAGTCATCCCTCGTGTTAGCGAGGTTTTCCATACAGACGGATACCGCACCTCATTCCCATGTTGCCTGCTTGACCTCCTACCCCTAGGTGGGGCTAAAAACAGACAGAAAAACATGCTATACTTGTCAACTACAAGTTTGGAAAATATGTATTTGTCAAATGGTCAAAAACATATCTGGATTATGTTAAAAGGGGAATCTACTCAGACCATTTGTGAGGCTTTGTTCCTGATGAAGGTGAGCTTACCCACTGGTTTAGTGTCTTCCCTCAGAGGACTGGATGGGCTGACATAAAGACAGGAAGGTTAATACTTTGTGCTGGCTTTAATTCTGATTAAAACACTTGCAGATGTAAAAATAAACTAATGTAAATCATTGTGGTTTCATTGTCTATTCAACCTGTCTTTTATTCCTCACCTCTTACCTTGGTTTGGCTTCCTTCAGGCTTGCAGGCTTCACATCGGGAGTTGGTTTATGGACTTTGGGGAGAAATGTGGCGCGTCTTACTTCAACTGAGGAACATAAAGATAAGATATGTTCTTCATTATTGGAAAAAGTGCTTTATTTTGAATGTGGTTTGTCGTGATATTTGAGTAAAGTATCTGTTTACCTGCTTTTACCTCGTTCAGAAAAGACAAAACTAAATTCTGAACGGGAGGGAATAAAAGTTAGTGCGCTCAATGCCCTGCCTGGAAAGTAAACATGCCAAGCAAGAATGAAAATACTTCCAAACCAGTAGTTTTATTTTAGATGAGGAAAGAATCTTTGGGATAAAATGATAAAACTTATAGACACACTCACAGACTTAGCTCTTGGAACTGGAGGTTTCATTCTGTGACAGACAGAGGGAATGTACATTTTTATTTGCTATTTATTGCAAGACATTTAGTGTAAATGCTTCTGTAATATCTAGCACGTTTGCATTTTGTTGCTAAACCACGGCAGCACAGTTGTTTGATGTGACATTGAGTATGAAGCTATAGGCAGACAGTTTACATCACAGGTTATTTCAGGTAACAGGTTAGTGCATTTCACCCCGCTCCGGTTGTCTTGTACTTACATGCGCATGGAGGAGGATGCAGGTGCTGTCCTGGGGGGCTGGGGGGTCCTCATCGGTGCGCAAGCAGCTGGAGAGCAGGCACAAGAAAATGAGCAGGTTGAATGCCTGTCAATGAGTCTCTCGCAGCCACGCATCCTACCAGCTGTAGGTTCCAAGTACAGCTCCTCGTCCTGAAACACAAAAGGGCAAATTTATCAGCGCATGTTGGTCAATGTGGATTAACTCTCCACGCTAACCTTGCAATTTCATTGTAGAAATTGAAGTGTTTAATGATAATAAAGCTGCTCCTTGTTGTAGTAGTGACAAATCTTGGGTGAGCATTTCTAGAATGGAATTTACGCTTGACAGTGTCAATTCACATGTTCACACTGCACGGCCGCTACAACAGACACGTCACACCTTACTTTACTTAATCTCCTGATACTGCAGTCTCATGTTTTCATTGCCCCTTTTAGTAGCTATATAACTTTATTGTTTTTGATATTTAATAATTATGTTCATATAAAGTATATATGTTATTTAAGACTATATATAAGCCTTATTCTTCCTGGTGTCTGGATTCCCCTACGGAATCCTTGTAGATCAGAGTTGTCCCGTTCCACAAAACTATATTAAAATGTGCTGTAAATGGACATTTCCTTGCTGTATATGTGTTTGTCTAAATCCAAATCTAGTCCTACTTTGTTGCTTAACCAGGCTTTTTAACATAGACAGTTCAGATTGGAGATTGGGAGGGGCTGCCTGACTGTAATATGCAAAGCCTCCTATCAAAGCTGATCTACAATGGCACTCCTCTACACAGATATTAAAAACGGTACTCTAAAAAAATGACACAAAATATACAATAAATTATCTAATAATACCAGAGATACCGGTTCTAGTTTCCTAAAATTCTCTGTTGAATTTAAATGGCCTATTTCTTACTTTCTTGCTTTTATCCCAAATATTGTTTGAGCCCAATAAAGCATTGATCTATGTATCCATCTTACAGTTAACTCATTCAGGGGGCTCTGAGCTTGATCTGTGCCCAGTATGATCATTTAGTAATGAATCTCTGACCGGCTCAACTGGCCTGACACTTTCCTTTGAAATTATGTCTAATATGTTGCAAAAGGGGGAAATGGTTAGTGGATAAAGTGAACTTTACCTGTTCCTCATTTGGATCCAGATATACATCTGAAATTCCGAAAGAAAACACTGATTGGCATTGTTTTTTGTATCAGATCGTGTTCTGGTGGTGAACCGTCCCAAAAAGGATTTCATAAATGAGTGAAACACAGGTAGCCCGAGAAGGTGTCGCACCTCAGTCCCTTACTTAATACAAATATTCTTTTATTTTCATTATTCAGAATATTACAGCGTAAGATATGTCATTAATTTCACAGATGGAGGAATCAGATAACAAATAGAATCAGATCAAACATAATCCCAATAGAAAGTTTTGGCATAGTGGCGTAGTTGGAGACAACGATTGTACATTGTTTTTGAATAATGTTGCAAGTTTCTTCAGATGTTAGATACGGTTAATGAGATGAAAAGGAAAAGTTTGCTTTATTGCTATAGATAGTCTCTGTGGTTGGGGTTTGGTTTTATACTCTTCAGTTTGGTATTCTTGCAGATCACGTTGTCATCAGTTTGCTGATGAAGTTGAACGTTTTTAGTTCTGGAGTTGTAGTTCTGTAGCAACACACAGGGTGGCAGTCTTTTCTTTTCTCAATAATGTAATCATAGCCTGATATCTATAATTAAATAGGAGCTTTAAACTGACCATCACTGTTGACCCAGTATCACCCCAAAATCATTGGCCGTAAGGGTGAGATTATAATAACCATCCGCACTGAGCCAGATGTCAACATCCAGTTCCCAGAAAAGAGTGATGAAAATCAGGATCTGGTTAATCATAAAATCAGGACCTGGATAATCATAAAATCAGGATCTGGTTACCGGTGCCTGTGTTTCAACCTTTTTATTGACTTCTGATTTGCCCTTTTGTATCCCAAACTAACACAGCATGTCTGTGTGGCTCAAGGTTTTTTTTTGCCAGGGAAATATCCATGAGGCAACAGGTGTGCAGCAGCCAAAACCCTCCCCTCAGTAAATAATCCTTTACAGGTGACCACTTTTATGACAGGCTTATATTTGGGGAGAAGTTTCTACTGTACCTTCTTCAGCGCTGCACTCGGGAGATGGAGGAGGAAGAGGAGCCGGGCAGCCCCGGGGAGGAGGCAACGTCTTTTGTCTCCCAGGTTTCTCGTTCCTATCTATCTCTGGTGCTGGCAGAGAGGAAGATGTGGTTGAAAATGGTGAAAGGTTTGGACAGTAATGAATAAATACTGAAGAATTGCTCACGTTTCTTTGTGTTGGGGAAGTATTTGAACTCGTCAATGCATTTTTGAGGTGTCTGGTTTGCAGATGAGACAGTTGAATTAATTCACTTCAATGAAAACACATTTCTAGAGACACTCAGAGGCCGACTTAAACACTGAGCTGCTGGTACCGAGGCTTTGGCTGATCTGGGTGGAGGAGCAGCCTGCCTCTGAGGAACCTCAGGACTGGACATCCTCTCTGCAGAAAAGAGCACCAAGTTACACAATGTTGAGGATTTATTTGGCTGCTCTACAACGAACCAGCTTTAAACGGTTTCTACACTAAGTTTGTTTCGGTGCAGTGTGCTTACCCAGGTAAAGATTTTCCTCCCCTTTCCTCCAGTCTGCTTGGACTTTCACAACCGGACGCTCACAGGGGGGCGCTTCATACACATCGCCTTCCTCCTCATCCTGCCAGTAGAATTTAGCAGAGGCGCTTGATGATATTGTGACTTTAGTATAAGATTTATTATTGTTATTATTTTGTATTTAGTTCATGATAATATAACCAATAACAAAGAAAGCCTGTCATTTCCATTTTACATCACACTGAGGTCAATATGAACAACTTTGGTTGGTGAGTGATGAAAGGGCAATGATAAAAAGATGACATTATCTCACATTAATGAAGATGCATATAAGATAATTATTTAGTAGAAAAAAGTAGAAACTGAAACTTTCATGTATAACGTTTCCCCACATAATGAAGCAACACATTTTATGTGAAATGCTGCAACAATTTCATAAGATGAGATAAAGACGTTCTAAAATTCCACAACCTGTAAAACAAAGAAAAATAAACTTACAAACTCATCCTGTGGCCATCCTGAACTGTTATCTGAAAAATATTGAGAAAAAAAGCCAGCGAGGAAATTAATTTGGAATCCATCAAGACACAAGAGGGACAACAATATTTAAATAAAAATGTGAGGTTAAATCTCACCTGTCCTGGGTGGAGCTGGAGACCCACTGTGTCCAACAGGAAGACAAGAGAAGATTACAACTTAGTATAATGGGCAGAATAAAAAACACAACACAAACAGCGAGTTGTTCTAAACGCCACAACATTACCAGCTCTTCAGTTTTCCAAAGAAGCTCTGAAAAGCACAGAAGCGTGAGATTAGCATTCAGAGATTTAACATTGTCTAAATAAACTGAACTGCATACCTCTCTGGTAATCATTGACCTTTAGTTACCTATCAGCATCAGATCTAGGTCAGTAGCTGCTTTTGGTGTTGGGTCACCATGATGGACAATTGAGCTTCATCTAGAGTATTCAAGTACATTTACTCAAATACTGTAATTAACTTTAATTTTGAGGCAGAGCAGAAGAGGCGGAGACAGAGAATCTGAGTTTTCCCACATGGCTTTTGAGGAAGTAGAGCAAATGTTATAGACAGGGAGGGTGTGCAGAGGTTCTGTCTCTCATGTCTCACGCAGTGCGTCCCAAAACAGGTCATTTCATCAACCCACTGTTGGGATGTGGAGAAGCCAAAAGATGATTTTAAAAAGGCATGTACTTTATTCTGTCACGTAGTTATTAATACAGAAGTGGCAGCATTTTAAGGCCAAATCTCTTCACAGTGACGCTGTTCGACTTTATGCTAACCATACTGTGGAGTCTCCTGCTTTTACTTGTAGGTAAAAAGCATCCGGAAAAAGGAAAATGTCAGGTGAGCAGAAGTGAAATTTAATGCAAACAGAGACAAGAGCCACTGAGAATCATTCGCATATTTCACTGCTGGGACAATAGATCTGCTTTGTCGGTTATCTTGAGTAATCACATTAGATATTAACAGAAAATTAACCAGCTGCTAAGAAACGGCTGATTACGTTTTACCAAAGCTTCATTCATCAACCAAATAACTTAGCTTTACTTTACTGAAATAAATTATGTATGCCTTTACTTTAATTGTGATATTACTTATTAGAACTGTTCCTATTTCAGATTTCACAGAAATCCTTAAAAGAAATCCACTCATTAAAGTAATTCAACTAAGCGGACATGTTTCACCGCTCAGATGCTTCATTGTGCAGTGAAACATATTAGAGGAAATGATCTCATCTCTGCTTTAACAGCAGCCACCGTCCTTCTGAACTCCAAAAGAAAAAAGTGCTGAAATAAAAGCAGCAACAAGGTGGTTTACAGAAGACTGAGTCACTCCAGCAGTGAACCTGACAACACCTGCTCACTTCCTTGTCACTCCAGTTGTAGTTCTCAGAATGTAAACAAAAATAAAACTCTACTGTACCATTGTTGCGGCATCAGGTCGAGTCTCACACCTCAGGTCATTGAGAACCGTCTGGTTTTCAGGTCTGGGATACAAAGTGCTTTTGGAGGATGAAAGTCAGCGACTCTAACTGACCTCATTTGCATTTCCTGCAGACGTCGCTCGCTGCTTTGAAATGGCCTGTGGCCACCGCACAGCTCCAGCGCAGCTCCACATTTCCCCACATCAACTTCCGAAAGGTGAGGTCACCAACAGAAGTAATGAATTGATTTACACGCTGCTGCAACTGTCGCATCACATTTCTACTCTATTGCAATCAAAAAAGGGAACTTCAGATACACAACACTGCCATAAATGAAGTGAAGTGATTGAGCAGGTTTAGTTACTGAATCTTGAATGCTGATCCCAAAGCACCAACAGATACGCACGTCCCGACGTGTCAGCTAGATTGAATAATATATCATTTGAGAGTGGAAAACATTGAATCTGGGGAGTTGCTTAACTGTATGTTGTGTGATTTGAACTTTGAGTTCCTTTCACAGATATTCAAAAACTAAAATCAACGCTAATCTAGGAAATCATTCTGCGATTTCTCTGAGTTGTGGACGTTGCAGTCCACAAATGTAGGAATACGGCATTATCATGTACGAGTACTTTAAAACAAAATGATAAAATGATGAAAGAAAAAGTTGAACTTAAACATTAACTCATCAGAAAACCTTTTTCTCCCCCCGGTCAGTGTTTCATCGTTCATCATACAGGAATGTTTCTATCAAAACTGAAGCTGATAAAATGAGAGCTTGGATTTGCTTTTTTTAACCTTAATAGATCCTGGTGTAATTAATGATCTACAGGAAATTATGATATTCCACAAGTTCATGACACATTAAGAGAATAATTTCATATATGTATTACAAATGTTATTTATTGACAAAGGAGTATGTTGTTAGTTGTGGTTACAGTGAAAATAGTGACAATAAATAATAAAACTACAGTACAAAGACACAGTACAAAATCAGTACAAAACATTATGAAAAATACACATAAATATTAACTTAGTATGAACATTTAAAACACATCCATAGAATAAAGTGAGTTTGTTAAGGACACAAGCTTCTGAAGTTTAATGTCGAAACAGCAAAAACAAACTGCCTCCAGTCATGTGCAATAAACACAATATGTGCTCAATCCAGGGGGCTGGTGGAGAAATGCTCTCAAAATCAGGTTAAAACAAATCTGTAGAGCAAGTGAGCTGTTGCTATAGTGATGCCGAAGGGTATCTCAGAGTTTCCTGTTTCCGCCTGTCTAAACCCGGGCAATAAAGTAAGCCCCATTCACAAGATGTTACGCTGAAACTGATGGAGAAAATCCCACCTCACTTAAGGAAGACAAAATATGAACATTCCAATGTGAATGAATGTACTGCATAAAGAAAACGTGTTGAATGGAGCACTCTTTCAGGCCACATTTACTTCTGACAGGAACTGCACCCTTGTGATTTCTACAAACCGGCAAGAATACAGGGAGATATGAGCAAAGGTGCATACTGATCATTCCTATGTTCCCAGCCTGAACATCCAGTTCTGTGGATTCAGTGCTGAGGAAAGCTCTGTCTGCCTTAAAAGAGGAATTATTATAGATCATTATAGATCATATTTAACGTAATGTCACATTCCACACAGGAAAGAACAGACAACGCCAGACCGCGGGGAGTGAAATTCCTATTTAAGGTCTCTTGATGCGTCTCTGTGGAAGTGTTCCAGCTGGCTTGAAACCTCCATCAGTTTCCATCTGGCTCAACAGAGAAGAGAAGCAGACTGGCCTTCTCTCTGTCTGTCTCTCAATGGTGAACACATGTGTGCTCACCGTTTGTCCCACTGACATTATGGGTTTCACCAATCAACGCCTTAAATGCACTGCTTATTGATCTAGACTGGGTTTGCCTTGATTTTGCCATTGATCCAGTCAATGTAATGTGACACACGGGTGTAGACCCCAGGCTTATCCCTCTGCCCACAGCCATCGCCCCAGCTGATCACACCCAACAGATTCATCTTGCCGTTGCTTTGGCAGACGAGCGGCCCACCGGAGTCTCCCTGTGGAGGATGAGGAAAGGAAAGAAAAAACATAATTTAGTTTAGTAAGAAGGTTTAAGTGTCTGCCTCTGTTAATCCAGAATGAATGATGTCCCTGCTCTTTTTTTTGCGTCGTAGTTAGCATATCTGTCTTTGTGTTTTTAGTTATCACTTTATAGTTCATTTTACATTGCACATTGATCAAGTTGATCTGTGTTTTAAAATGCTAAAGAAAAACAAAACAAAGAAACTGTAGAAACTGACTTGTGCAATATACGTAGGATGCATGTTAGAAATAAACACAGAAACACTAGAAATAAACTTAGAATCTCAAAAAATAAATAGAAGAAATTAACCTAGATTCTTCAAAAATGAAAATGGCCAGAAACGAAATCTGGAATTCTCACCTTGCAGGCATCATCCAGACCTCGGGTATCACCTGCACACAGCATGTTGGAGGTAACTGTGCGCCCAGAAAGCACGTCTGAGATGCAGCGTTCTTTGGGCCACAGGCGAACGTAGCCTCTCTTTACGCGCTCCGAGTACTCTGCAGAAACTGAGGAGAGAGGGACGTTTGTGCCTCTTGTAACATCTGTCCAGAGAGACGTTTTGTGGAAAACCTCACACTTCCCTCTGCTGGTCAGTCGACTGAATTCCACCAACTCACTCTGTGCATTTGCCTCACTATAAGTAATGCAATATTGCAGAATGTCACGAGTTTAGGAGAGATGTGTGCTCACATTCGGAGTCCTTTCCATAGCCGGAGATCTCACACTCGGTCCAGTCGGGCAGCACCAGCCCACGCTCAGGCAGACACACAGGAAAAACTTCAGGAGAGTTTACAGCACAGATGCCAACGTCCGTCTTCAGCTTCAGGAGAGCTGCGAGTGGACCGTGACCAGAGGAAAGTCAGGGTGATGCAATGGGGAAATGTGGGATGGAGACTAAGGGATGATTTAAAGTTTTAACAAGCCTTTGCTGCCCACTTAAGGTTCCACATCAACAAAAGTGGTGAGAAATATGGTTACGTTTTTCAATTATTATTTTATCATTCAGTTTATAGCATCTCGGTGCAGCATAATTCAAGAACTGTTTTAAAATCCTGTTTAGTTTTAATATAAACTGATGGCCCTGCATAGTTTTCCTTTGAATGCAAATGAGAATAATTTGTAACAATCAAGGCTTTTATTTAAATTAAACCATAAAAATACCAGTTGATATCCTATCCTACTATTGGTAAGGTATCAGAACAAGCCATGTGTTTTTGGCATTAACTTAAATGTCAGGCAAGCAACATAATGAACAGATTCAGATAAATAAATAAAAATATGACACAAATAAATCATCGGCACACCCTGTTATCTGGATGCACTTAAATTAAAACAAATAAGTTCCATCATGCATGTAAAAGCAAAAAGAATTGTAAGCGTTCACTCACCGATGTCATTGTCATATGTCTCAGTGTCAAACTTCTCATGGACCCAGTACTTGTCAACCTTGAAAATCTGCTCGCTGCTGGAATTCTGTTTCCGAAACGTTCTTCCCAATATCACTTCCAGTTTTTCCACTTTATCACTGAAAAACACACGAGAAATGTTTGCATGCAAGCATGGCATCCTGCGTTGCGTTCATGCGTGGAGGCCACTGTTACCTCTCGTCAAAGCAGTGTGCCGCAGACAGGATCCAGCAGGAGTTGATGAGGATTCCTCCACACCGGTGAAAGTGTTTCTTGTGACGGGCCTGGTAAACATTGATGACCGCCTGCCACGGCTGCTCCGTGATGTCGCTCTCTCTTCCCCCAAACAAGCGGAACGCCGGGCGACTCAGGGTGTTGTCCAACCGCTGGCCACATGTTGCTACGAAGTAGACACGATGGTTAAACGGTTAGAGATGTCTGCCACGCACCAAACACCTCTGAGGACGGAGGGACGTCCTACCTCTGTTGGTGGCGGTGGGGCCTCGGGGGCCGGAAGTGGTGATAGTCGCTGGACGCCTCACTAAAATGACAGGTGGAGGCAGTTTGATAAACTTGATGCTCTTACTTTAATGCTTCGGAAGCCATTAGATCATGTTACTAAGGCAACTCACAGCATTTAGGTATGTCACACAGTTCCCAGGTCAGCATCATGTTTTTGTAGGTGTGACACCATGGACCTACATCCCCATCTGGATTTCTATTGGATAAAAGAAGATGACATTAAATCCTAAGGTATCCTGATTTTACTGCATGCAACACACGTGCCAGTATTTGTACCTGCAGAAATTGTGGCCGCCTAGCCCCAGCTCCAACGCGTCGGATCTCCACGCATTGTTGAGCTTGTGCTTGACAATCGGGGTATCCCACGGGAGACAGCGAGAACCGCTCCTGGTGATGGATTTCGTGCCTCTGTATGACAGGCCGGAGCCAAGCACACATTCCTGGTACTTGTCTGCTCATAAACACAGAGAGGAACAATGAACTAATTCAACTAATTGTTTTCATTATTGTGATTTCAGCCTAAGAGCTAAAAGCCGTACCTTCAGGACATCTGGGCACAGAACAGCGCTCCCTGACAATCTGAGTGCCTTTATAGATGTAACACCAAGGAGTGTCATTATTGTCAGGGTTCCTTAGGTGAGGAAAAGAAAAGCCAAGATGCTGAGATGAGACTCTTTGTCAGATCATTACATTCGGATCAAATCATTTATTGAAATGACAGAATTCATTGATTCATTCCTTCTTTTAGGGGAAATAATCGTAGATTTCATTGCACAAACACAACATTTAGTAGAATTTATTAGAAGTCAGGTACCTGCAGAAGTTGTGGTTGCCCAGTCCAAGACTGCTGGCGTCCACTTTCCTCGCCGTGTGCCTCTTCCGTCTCAGAGATGTGGCGTTCCAGTTGATGCACTCTGCTCCTGATTGGCTGATGCTCCACGTGCCGCGGTACCCCTCTCCCTTCCCTGCAGCACACCTCTCATTGGTGTCTGGTGGACAAAAAAGCACTCGGGATAAACTGGAGGCAGTATCACTCATTACAATGTTGCTACAATAGCTGTGGCGACTCATTCATACTGACCCCAAAGAAAGTGTGTTTATTTGATCTGGAAACATTTGCACTGTTCCAAAATTTGTTTCGCATTTTTCTTATTAGTGGTTTGAAAGAAAAAACTATGATGACTACAATGCCATCACATTTATTGAGACTCTGAAAACACTTGCGACCATTGGGGTTTGAATAATTATCCCACAAAGAGGGTGGGGTCTCCCCAAAGCCTCAAACGTCACCCGCAGAAACAACAACATTATTTCCCCCAGAATGTCTCTCCGTGGTTACGATCATGTCTCTTTCTGGTGAGACAAAAGAGCATAACACCTACTATTTGAGTCATCTAATCAGACGGTGACCTTATCTAGCGTTAATAACATGCTTGTAGAACATTTTAATCAATGTTTAAAGTAAATCAGCAGACACTAGGCATAGTGGAGTCGCCAGCGAGTAGCTACATGGGCCATTTAAAGCAGCACTAAAGGACAGATCAATAATTTATCCGATATTGTGACGTTTTCCTGTTTTTTTTTGCACCATGATATAATTTTAAACGGTATATTTTGGGGTTTGGGACTACTGCTCCAAACAAATGAAGTGACAAAGTAACAAAGACAAGGTTGTTGAGTACTTACTGATCTCACACTGAGTCCCGCTGAAGCCCTTTGGACACTGACAAATGTAGTCTGAAGTGTACAAGGCCTCCTTGCAGGTCCCCCCGTTGTAGCACTGGGACACGTAGCAGTCTGG